>NC_039493.1:2865871-2961098 GCF_003590095.1 Trichoplusia ni
CTGCTCCCACTTTTTGTAACGTGTGATAACTAAATATGAAACGAATTAGATTTTTTGGACAAACGTCTAAATGTAACTATTGAAACAATGAATTTGATGTGAGCTCCGCAGTCGCAGTCGCGGCGCGGACTCCACGATGTTGTGTATATGTGTTGATTTTAATATTTTCACTTTGTGATCGAATCTTAAAAGATTTTATATCGTCCGCGAGGCGATGCAAACTTATATGAGAGTTAGGTTTACGCAGTCAGAATTAATGTTTATAAGAGAAGGTATATTTAACTAGCTGAATACGAAGGGCCGCTTGCCGCAGCCCTCACTATGGCCGACTACTTGTCTTGCGGTGAGTCGCATCCCTGTAATTATATATTTTTGTATGACGGCTGTCTGAGTGTATACAACGTACCTATGGGATGGGATCCTTGTACGATAAACAGAGTTAAACAAATGTTGTGTCTTTGAGAATTTTATTGTTAAATTGGAATAAAGATGAAATGATTATTTAATAAATGTATATATATTATATATATATTTGGAAATATAAACGAATTTTTATTTTGACTCATTCCTCTGTTTCATTTATCGTCACCTCTCATTTTTTATTTCCAAACTCTTAGCAGTACATTACATTAACCTATACCTTATCTAGATAAAACAATAAAGCATACCTAGTGTCGACACACCGGATAACGCATTAGTGTAATATATCAATTGACTGATTCCCGGGAACTTTTAACAAAGGCACGACAGACTGTACCGGTTCGTCCTTACAGCTAAATAGTGTCTTCATAACAAAGATGTATTTCAATAACAACAAAGTATCAATAAATCACATAAGAAATTGAACCATGAATTACTTTTTAAATACCAATTTTCCCCAAGTACCAAACAGAATAAACTGAGTATTTGAATGTTGAAAGATCATTTTATTGTTAACAACACATAACAATATGTAGGCAGGTGGGTCGTGCCTGATAACAATATAACAAAAATATGATATTGAACTTATGGATCAAGTAGAACCCTACATGAAATGCAACAATAAAGAAGTATAGTACAAATATAAAAGTAAAATATGCCTTAAATAATGTTGTGTACAAAAATAACCCATCTCTTATAGCTAAGTATAAAAATATGACATTACTGCTTAAGCTATGAACACCGAGTACTTACACTATGGATCAGACCGGTCGGTCAAACAGATTACATTTACAACCGAGGGGAACGAAATATAAGCCTAGTAAATATATATTAAGTTCTTTTTATGGGCGGTAGCTCCCAAAAATAGGATTGTTTTTGTTCAAATTATTATACCAAGAATCTACGTCATTTTTACTCAAAATGTACAAATAGAAATTTGTAACACAATCAGTGGCGCCCTCTGTCTTTAAGGTAAGTGTGCATCGACTAGAATAAACATAGACTATTTATACATTCAATTTCGCAAGCTGCTTTAGCTTTATAGCAGTGGCCAAGCTTTACGATTTTATATAAAAGTAATGAGTAAAGGAACATAGCAGGTGTAGTAGGTGTGTGTGGACTAGGGCAGCAGCGGCGCGGGGCGGTCGGGCGGGTCCAGCGTGGCGCAGTGACACGTACACGAGCTCACCGGACACTCCGTGTGCTCTCTGCGGACATGGCGTAGGGTCAATGTGATTAGGCATCTTATGGGAAGAGCTCATCTTAATCGAAACACTTGTATGTCTAATGCTGGAGAAAAATATACGGAGATCTCTCTTAGAACGAAACCATAGACACACACGCTTAAAGTATCTGAAAAAGTTTTGATACTATTTATTTATTGCTTATAAAGGGAGGTCGCTCAATCTTAAATTTGGTACAAGATGAATAAAACTATTAACACATAGCTTGTCAGTTGGATCTAATAATGTCTTGTTAATGAGTCAGTGCTATACACCACAGTACTTTTGATTAACTACACGAGCAAAATTGATAGAAAGACGTTTAATAGTTACTTGAACCAGTTGATGAGATGCTGCGCGTGTCCGCCGTGCCTGCAGGCCACGCACCAGCTGAACCAGCTGCTGAAGGCGGCGCCCGCGGCCGGGGCCCCCGCGCCCCCCGCGCCCGCCCCCGTGCCCACGTGCAGCGAGCAGACCCCGCAGCGGGGCAGCGGCTTGCGGCAGTTCGGGCACGACGAGATTTGCTGCACACCCATATGTCAACGTATTACATCGCAGAAGCATAAGCGAATAAAAATAACTGTATATGCAACTTGACTTTTTAGATGTTTGGCTTGAAATTATTCGTCAATTGTAAAATATAAGCAACAAATGTTCTGCGCTTCAATCAAGTCTTTAATCTATACGTCTTTATTAGACGGGATTTTCCTTATAATTCACTTAAACCTATAGGATTACCTTCATCTTGGCGGCGGGCGGCGGCAGGCGCGCGAAAGCGACCCTGGGGCGCGCGTGTCCCGGGGGCGCGGCCACGGACTTGCCGCAGTAGGTGCAGGCCACACACACGTGTCGCGGCACCGCGCCCGCGCCCCCTGCGCCCCCCGCGCCCCAGTCCCCGCCCCCCGCGCCCGCCATCACCCACGTGTCCAGCGCGCAGCGCGCCCACCACAGCTGCCAGCCGTCCAGGATGTCGCGGTAGCTACACCATACACGGATAACAATTAACACTGCACTGCCCGCCGAAATTACAATCCACACTAACTTAGGGAAGGCGTAAGTTGTATGAGTTAAGGATACCACGAATTAGTGAAGACTGAATCACAAATTCCAATGCACCGCAACCTCGTGTGTCGTTATTTTCAAATATTTTCCACACTTGAAATGCCTGAAACACTAATTAAAGAAGAGGAGGTAATCGGTTTAAAGAAATCAACGCAATTGCAAACAAAAAGTATCTGGCAGCGGTGGGATTCGAACCCACGCCTCCGAAGAGACTGGTGCCTTAAACCAGCGCCTTAGACCGCTCGGCCACGCTACCCTTGGAAACGATTCTGTAAAATCGGGTCCGTACCCGTTAAGCTATTCATTATCACAGACTGCTGCACTGAGATTATTCCGCTCTTATTATACATTAATCTTGGAGCTAATTAAACTATAGATAACCCGATCTTAAAACTTGCAATTTATTTAACTACTATCTCAATATTGATGGACTTGTTATTGCAATTCGTTCTGGAGCAAAACTTTTTAAGAGTCAAAAATTTAACTTTTTCAGGAAAACCGTTAACGGATTTTTATATTCTAATTTGTTTACTTCCTCTTTTTTAAGATTCATCCAGGACAACCTGGACTCTTATTTTTCATTTTCTTTTTCACTGAAGACCATTATTCCCCAAAGTGGGCGGTAAAAGACCTAAGGGGTCGGGAAGAGACCCCGAAGTAAAACTAAAATAACAAAAACCTAGCACATAATAATTGATTTCATTTCAAGTTACAATTGTTTAGTTCATAAAACCGGGCCGTTATATTCTTTTAGAACTGGTCGTCGGGCGGTACCACAATCATTTTCGGAACCTCTGCTGTAGACAACCGAAATAACGTTGTTGAAGTTGAACTGACAAGATTGAACTATATTTTAGAAGACATAGGAATGAATATCCTGTATTTATACACATAAATAATATATATCATCATAATAATATATCATGGGACAACTCACACACGGTTATCTGATCCCAAGCTAAGCAGAGCTTGTGTTATGGTAACCAGACAACTGATAAACTTACTTATATACTTCTAAATACATACATATTATAGATAAATTACACCCAGACACCAGAACAAATGATCATGCTCATCACACAACTTTTGTCCTGGGCGGGAATCGAACCCACGACCTCTGGTATAGCAGTCAGGGTCACTAACCACTAGACTAACAGGCCCGTCAAAATATCTGGTTTGATTAGTTACATTTGTCAGTTTTAGTTAGAGTTAATTACTTTACTGTTTAACTTGTTTGTCACAGTAGCTTATGAAGACTACTTGTGAGGATAGATTTTAGTTTGGCAAATAAATATACTACTATCCCACTAATATTATAAATGCGAGATTTTGTAGTTACAGATGTTTGTTCGTCTTTGACGCAAAAACCACAGAACGGGCTTAGACGTAACTTGGTACACAGATAACTTCATTGCAGTAATATTGATGTTTCTACCTTTCTTCTAATACTAGTATTACACTTGCTCCGTCTGTGATAGGGGTGTATTATTTGTATGATTAACTTAAGGGTAGCGTGGCCGAGCGGTCTAAGGCGCTGGTTTAAGGCACCAGTCTCTTCGGAGGCGTGGGTTCGAATCCCACCGCTGCCAAATACTTTTTACTGATATTCCTTAACAAACGTAACAAAATGGTAATAGGCACATGTTAAAGGTATTTTAAAAGAATCCTTTTTATTGAAATCATAAATATAGATAAGTGCTATAAAATTGTTAAAATCCTGGATGCAAAAAGGACAAGATTTTTTCTTGCAGTCTATTGGAAGAAAATCATAATCGTGATAAAACAATATTTGCAAAACTTCTTTGAACGTTTTCAATGATTCCTAAATTGTTATGTAACTGCTGCTGTCTTTTCATGAGACAAATAACAATGTTTTAGCAAAAAAGTATCTGGCAGCGGTGGGATTCGAACCCACGCCTCCGAAGAGACTGGTGCCTTAAACCAGCGCCTTAGACCGCTCGGCCACGCTACCACTTGCTAATACTATGAAATGAACCAACATATTTACAGGAAACTTCAGAAACACGAACACTATCGACAATATATTTATATCGTAACGTACTGCATACTAATTGTAATGTAAACAAAGTGAATATTTTGTTGATAGTGCTATTGCTAGAGCTGTTTGTTGTATGCATCACTTCACATCTGGCAAGCTGCCAATAAGCGCATGTAAGTGAGCTGATTTATTGTAATTTCATTCGATGCAGGAGAGGCGTAAGAAGGCGGCTAGGTCGCTATTCCTTAATGTTTGACTTAAAGTTTTGTGCAGAAGTAAAGATCGTGTAGATTTTTTTCTTTTTGTCCGTTGTGAAAAGGTAATGTTATAATGACTACAGCCATGCTATGTCAGGGGTAGGAATATGTCGGGATCTCGTCGACTAAAAATACTCCAGGCCCCAAAATTTGCCTAAGCTAGAGTCGGAATCCGGACGTCGGGGCCGAGAGACGGGATCTCTTACGT
This sequence comes from Trichoplusia ni, assembly GCF_003590095.1. Taxonomy (NCBI): domain Eukaryota; kingdom Metazoa; phylum Arthropoda; class Insecta; order Lepidoptera; family Noctuidae; genus Trichoplusia; species Trichoplusia ni. The sequence goes on from NC_039493.1 coordinate 2,871,041, forward strand.
ATGCTCTGCACCAGTCTGGCAAGCCAAGTCCAAAAGGACTCCCTTTTGAGGAGTCGGTGTAGCCAATTTGCTCCGATTAAGTCTGCATTCTGCTTTTTGTCCTGTTACTGAGGAAGAATCGCAGCCAGGAAAAGATCCATTGGCAAGTGCCGAGGTAGCGTCTCTAAGAGTCGGTCCTTATGGCCACGAGGGTAGGAAGGACCATAAATGAGGAGGTGGGTGTGTCCTGTGACTGACCTGTCGAGCCAGTGCAGCACCCGCGGGTCCCGCAGCAGCTCGGGCGTGGCGCAGCGCGCGGCCAGCAGCGCCGCCGACTGCACGTCGCCCGTGTTCTCCACCCAGCGCTGCAGCAGCGAGATGCCCTCGGGACTCACGCCTGACACACACACACACGCGTGACAGAGACTACTCATGGTTAAGTGATACAGCTCACATAGAACGTGACAAGTTCAACTTAGAATCTAAGCAAATAAGCTTAAGAATAAATTGAGAGTCATATTGAGGAAGTAAGTTGTTTTAGTCGTCGAAGGATTTGGGGGGCTTTGACCAGCATTGGGACACAGTGGGTTAGATAAAAAAGTCTATTTTCAGCTTTCCATTTTTTTCTAGCAAGCTTTTAGTTTTCAAGCTCAGCTGAAAATCTAGACAGCTCACATGAATCTAAACGTCAAATGATATAATACAAGCCTGACCAGTGAGCAGGATCCCGGACAGGTCCCCCTGGTCCAGCAGCGTGTCGCAGGTCTGCCGGATGTACTCGTGCAGCTTGGCGTCCGGCAGGAAGATGCACGCGAACGCCACGCGGTCCTCTAGGCGCATCTCTGTTTCGTTCTATACACGAATTTATTTAAACGATTTTAGTTATTTGGTCGAATATTTAGTTTTGAACTAATGACTAGAAAGCAGTGGGATTGCTTATGCCCATACGAAGTCGTTCGAAAAAGGGCTTCTAAATATTTAATCGTAGATGGCGCCACTGCCTGACGCTGATTGAATATTTAGGAGAAAGCAGCAAAGCAGCAGGCAATAGTGGTAAGTTTGCGGTCGGGTTTACCAGCACGGCGGCGAGGTCGGGGTGGTGCGCGGGCGGCGGGTGGTGGTGCGGGTGCGCGGGCGCGGACGCGGCCAGGAAGCGCAGCAGCGCGCGCAGGTAGGGGTCCGGCAGCGCGGCCGCGGCCCCGCCCAGCGCCTCCCGCCACAGGCGCTCGTCGCTCAGCCCCGCCAGCGCCAGCGCCACCACGCGCAGCACGGGCTGCTGCGCGCGCGCCAGCACGTCCAGCGCGGTGCGCACGCGCAGCTGGAAGGCGGCCAGCGCGGCGGCGCGGCAGGGCGTGCCCTCGGCCTCGGCCCGCTCCACGCCCGCCAGCGCGTTCTCCCAGCCCCAGCCCCAGCCGCACAGCTGCAGCCCGCGCGTGCGCTCCGCACTCCTGACAGACACCATCAACAAACGGTTAACGTTTCCCTCCCGAAACATCCTAACTAGTGTTAGTGGAACACCAATCAGCCTACCTGTAGATGGTGACCCTCCTGTTGGGCAGGTCGGGCAGCAGCGAGGGCACGATCTCGGAGCGGTAACCGCCATCACCCACCGAGCGTAGTACTGTGCGCACTCCCGGATGCTTCCACGGACTGTTGCGGATGCAGCCTGCCCAGACACACGATACCTCACTTACAGGAAAAGAAAACGGCTATAGTAGTGACTCCTATATCGATTTGAAACTTACCATCTTCAACGAGTGACTTGCTGAGAGCCAGAAAATGCCAGAGTCCACTTAATGAGTCATCATCTGCTAAGTCAGCGTTTTGCCACAAATCTGGCTACAAACAAAAATAAATCGGTCAAAACTACTGAACATGTATAACTGGAGAATAGATGACTCCCGATGTGGCAATACGTGGATCCGTTGGTTACCTTGAGTCCATAGTCAGTCTGCGCGCGCTTCTTCATCACGTAGGAGATGTCTTTGACAGCGGCGTAGAAGTCGTCCTTGAGCAGGCGCAGCTGTCCGCCGCCGCCCGCCCACACCAGGCCGCCGCCGCCCCACGACACCGTCACGCGCTCGCACACCGTGTAGTCCACCAGAGCTCCTGTAGAGGGCAGCAGTTAACATGTGCACACCAGAATAAAAAATAATTGGCTTCATGCAAGATGAGGAGAGAAGTCAGAGGAATAAAGTCCACTAACTATAAAAGAATTGGTTTATTTCCCAATTTTACTTATTAACTACAGTCCAAAAAGTGTTACGATACTAAGAGGTAGTCTTGGTGGAAGGGTCTTAAGATTCAATTTTTTTTGACATGATTGAAGTCATCCCGCATTCTGTCCCGGACACTTCCTCACCCGAGGCGCACACGGCCAGCAGACGGCCCTCGTGCGCGGGATGCCAGCTGAAGGCCACGAGCGGCGCAGGCGCAGGCCCGCCGACGGCCACGTCCCGCTCCAGCACGCCGGGCCCGCGCGAGTACTGCTCCTCCAGCTCCGCCTCCACCACCGGCGTCGCTGTTTGCTACGAAACATAGACACATGAACAGGCTTTTAAGTATATAGTTTTCGTGGAAGGGTCTCATGTGCTACGAAGTATTGCAATGCATTGCCATACACCGACACAAAAAAAACCTACCACTAGTGTAGCGGGCGTCCATGAGTGGGTATGATTTGAACTCACCACGCTATCAGATACGTTATTCAGTTTGGTGTCACTGTTCGCTTGTTGGATGTCGTGGATACGCAGCGTGTTCGAGTCGCGCTGCAGCGACACTAGCAGGTTCCGCCTGGAAACAAAGAGTAATTTCAATCAATATTGCTAATCTGGATATAAGTTTTGAAGTATTGTGTGAGAGCAATGAGTTACAGGAATCTGGTAACGTGATAAATTTGCTTTGTTGTAACACTGGCGCGAAGACTTTGTCTATTTAGTTATTTCAAGCGTGTATTTAGTGTGTACCTGGTAGGACACCAGTGCAGCTGCGCGAGCGGGCGCGGATGCTGCAGCGTGAGCAGCGGCCTCTGCAAGGCGCGCGCGTCCCACACGCACGCCACGCCCTCGCCGCGCGACGCCAGCTGGTAGCCGCCCCACGGCTCCGCCACCACGCCGTAGCAGTAGCGCGTCGTCGTCATGCTCACTGCCTTGTTCGACAGGTCTGATGACATAAAATCTCTATCAACACAGCTTGAAAACCCAAAAACCGTCTTAAATCACCATTGATAAGAGTGTCACATAAACCTCTATAAAGCTTTCAAGTAAGTTTAGGGTACCACATATCTAGTCAATTATTTTCTTTCGTCATTACCTCGAAGATCAAACAGCTTGATGTACTTGAGGTTCATGGACGCGACGAGAGTCCTGCTAGAGAAGTTGGCCCAGGTGACGCTGTGTGCGGTCTCCGAGAGGCCCATCTCTGCCAGCGGCCGCGGAGCGTCGGCTGCCACGGAGGGCGATGCTGATTCTGTAACTAACAATAAAAGTTACTAAAACTAGGCAGATAATTTTCAGCCATTTCCCAGACTACTCACATGCTTAAAGTAACATGTACCTTTGGCCTCATCAGAGAGCATAGAGCCTCGATACACATCCCATAACAAGATGCAGTGATCACTGCGGTGCTTCTCCATGGCCACAGCCAGCATGTTGGTCTCCATATGACTCCATGATACTGAGTTGCAGAGGCGAGGGTAGCGGGGAGCTGCAATAAAATCAATCAAGAGATTGGTGTGTTAACAAATCTACAGGTGTCGAAGTAATAAGCAATGCATTAGAAATGCAAATAAGTAACTATAATATAGATTCCACATAATAAATTATGTGATATATAACTTACAGAACTCCCTCCCTACAAGCCCGAGTGGATCATATGTCTGCTTCAATGTAGTAAGTGCAACTTTTCCACTTGCATAGCCAAGAGCTAGTAACGGCTCTGGCTGCTCTGGAATGGCACTGATATCCACACAGCGGACTCCACTGGCGCTCTGTGATGCAAGGACTGTCGCTCCTCGCGTTGGAGATATTGGGGTGACTAGACAACAAATAGAATGACTTGAAAATATTCAGCATAAAATTGTTTTTAGTTTAAAAATGCAAACTGTTGTGTCCTTAAAATAACCTGATAGTAGAGACAATCTATAGGTCCCATTTGTATGGCAATGAGCTACATAAGTAACACATATTATTAAACTATATAGATATCAACTAACAGTATTAAAACTAGACAAAATTGTTGCTATACTTGTAGGGGAATTTAATGTAGGTTGTATGTTTTCACCAATAATTCAATTTGTATGCTTATAAAGTTTATAAATACTTAAATGTTTACATACATGTTGTTTTTTTCTCGATTTCTTTTATTCGAGATACTTCATATAAGGTTATGTCGGGACCCCATAATATAAACTTTTCGTGATGAATAGGTGACCAAAGCACGTCCAATTTAACACCAGACATCATTTTACTATTATTATCTCTAATAGTTCAAAATCAGTGCATATTTATTTTTGTTTTGCAAGTAAATACGCCACTTGTCCTATGTTTTGACGTCTACCTCGTTTTGTTGTTGCACTCATGGGGGTGACAGTACAGTACTTTGAGGACAAGAAAACAAAATGTATGGAAAGTGGTGCCATCTATGCCACAGGGCAAGTCAACTAAGGCATAATATTCCCTTAAATATTACTAGATGCCGCTACAGTAACTGCTTTCTTCAAAATGTTATTCTTTTAATAATTTAATAAATATTATTTAATAAAAAGCAAACTAAAAAAAATTAAAAAAAAACTGAATCGCCTTTTCGGTCTTCAATTAATCTTATACGCAATTTTTATTTTGCTAATGACATGACAGCACTGATATGTTTTGAAAACTTTTCACTCAACGTTCGTTTCTTGTGCCGTGAGTTTACCAAGTTTTATTTTCGACTTATTTGCCTATTATTGACCATCGCGTGTTTTCTGGACCTCGAAACTGCTTCCTACGTATTTACTTGGCTTCTCGTGAACGGATACCGACGAATATATTTATTTCTCTTGACCTGGCATCGTTTAATGGACTACGACGTGTGTTAACATTACTTGATTTAAAAATTTGGCTGCGTTTTTTACGGATTACGATGGCGAGATTACCGAAATACTCTCGCACTCATTGCTATTTTGGATGTGAAGAAGGAGGTAAGATGATTATTGATGATAGAATAAGTGATCTTATTGTAGGAACGATCCGATCGAAGTTTGTACTATTATATATCACTATATTTTTTAAACATAAATTTCACAACCTGCAATTAACTCATTCTTTCTAATTTCAGGTACATTACATCATTTTCCTAAGCCAGACTGTTATAAAGAAAGGTTTGAGATCTGGAAACAAGTTTTAGACGATGATATTATAATGAAAGGAGATACATACATCTACAACCAAATAAGACTATAAACATTTTGAGAAATACTACATAGGTAAAGGAACGGTATTAACGAGAAATGCAGTGCCAACCTTTTACACCAGCCTTATCCCATCAGGTAAATAAATATATTTGCATATTATAACATCCAATTTACATGTAAACAAATATGCAATTAACATTTTGGCAGATGTCTATTAAATGTATGAAATAACTGTGAAATCTGCCCCTAAGATGAACCACAGACCAACAAGTGCTGTTTCAATTTTATTTTCTGTCACCTAATCATCGCAAATGAAGTGCATTAACTGTCCTGTTGGTCTAGTGGCTAGTGTCTTTAAGTGCTATGCCAGAGGTTTTTGGTTTGATTCCCAATCAGGAGAAATATTTGTGTGATGAGCATCATCATTTTGTTCTGTGTCTGGGTGTAAATTATTTCTATATTTAGAAAGTATGTTTATCAGCTGTCTAGTATCCATAACACAAGTTCTGCTTAGCTTGGGACGAGACAACATTGTTTGATAGTTGTGAAATGTTATAATTATGTTAAAATACTTCTAAGTAGTCTTTTGTAGAATTGCACAATTATATTAATAGGTTTTAAAGTATGTGCTAAGTCTTTTCTAACAAGATTATTGCTACTTTCTAGATACCACCAGCTCATCTGCAGTTGCAGAAGTATCAGTTCAACCAGTCGCTTCAGTTTCAATGTTGGAGGATAAGGAAAAGGACATGGAGCAAACATTTGTAGAAGGTATGTTGCAACTCATAATGAAAATCAGTTAAATGTTTTGATTATAAGTATTTTTTATCCATATAAATCATACATATATACTTTTTCTTGTGAATACATATATATACATATATATATTTTGAAATTGATTATATATATATTTTGCATAGGAACATAAATAACCACAAACATTAATGATGTATATATATATTTTTTTGTTTCAGAATGCAACATATTACTAGCTGAGTGTGAAGAAACTGTAGATTTATTGCTGATTTTTGATAAATTATTTGATTCATTTAATGGCCACTCACACCGTGATACAGCAAAAATACTCAAGGGATGTCTTAAAAACAAATCACCACATTTCCCATTCTGGGCAGAAATTAAACCTGTTGTTAAATCAATAGAATTTGAAAAAATTGTAAAAAGTCAAGATGGGTCTCAAACAGTTAAATATGATGATTTATAAAATCTGATGATTTAGATTCTGATTTTGCAGTTGATTCCTTAATTTCAACAATGAGTCAAATTATTTTTAGTAATTTGATTTTGCATTCGGAAGCGAAGAAATATGTACCCTGGATATATAATAAAAAAACTAAATCTAATATATTTAAAAATTGTAATTGTATTGTTGATTTACTTCAACAAGAAATTGATCCTAATGCATTTAATTACATGATTGATTATACAAAAAAATCACATGTGATTCCTTTATTAAATTACTTAATGAAATATATTTTATGATTGAGACTTGATCGCCCGAAATAATAAACTTAAAAAAATAATAATTGTGTTTTTTATAAATTGCAGATGTGATTTTTCAATTATTCAATGCGATGAACATAAATTGATTTTAACTAATTATATAATTAATTTGTTCATCAACTTAATTGTAAATAGTTGGTGTACGGGTGTAAATAGAATTTTAACAGGAAAAATTGCTGATTTTGATAATAACGATACTTAAATTACAAGCATACAATTTCTATAAAATTCATAAAAAAAGGAAATAATGTGAATGATATTTAAAACCTTATTGTTAATTAAATGATTTGATTGATTTAAATCATGTGATTTTTGATGGGTGGCCATTTCCAACCATCTACTTTATTTACATCGATAAATAAAATAGAAGGTTCTCAATTATACCCTTAATAATTTAAAAATGGTTTCTATTAATGTGAATTAATTGGTGATTGTAATATACCATAAGTGTATTATGAATGTTAGCCAATGAAATTAAACCATATTACGATTTTATTAGAGAATAATTTTTCTACAGAAAATCATATTACTTAGTAAATTATAATAGTAAAAATGTGTCTAAAGTAAAAGTGGTTTAATTTCAATACGTTGTAGACGTTAATTAATAAATTGTATAAATTATCCGTATTTATAAATAAAGAAAAATCTTTATATTTTTGTTGTATTCTTTTTTCTCTTTAGTACATTTTATACACGGCAAAAATGCTGTACTATGCGTAACTACCTATAGCAACCTATAGATATTATGTAGATGAGTGCATACATATATATAGCTATAGATCGCTTCACAGACGCTAGCGCCATCTAGTTTACAGGGCAAGTAGTGAAAAAAGAACTGATCTGTCAGTGTCTCATCTATACCAGTATTATATGTATTATCTATGGTTGCACTGAAATAAACACGCTTAGAACTTTTGGAATGCGATGATCACCAGACAAAATAAGAAGACCTAGTACCTAAACGTTTTATTTTGTTTACCGTTTTTGAACGTACTTTTAAATGTCAGATGGATATGGTGCTGCCATTACAAAATCAAAAGTTACCCTGACTTAAGACAAATAAAGTAGCTTTTCTATGAGGTTCTTGGTTGTAAACCTATTGGAAAGTAGTGAAAATTACTTCGTTTTTTTTATCAGCCCTTTAAGTGAGCCCAAAACTCCAATAATTATCGTTTACCATTTCTAATAAAAGTAGTCTTTTTTTCAAATTTCCTCAAGTCTCCCCAGAAAGTAGGAAATACAGTTCAATTTAAAGCGCTGTCCTAAAGAGGTCGCTTCCTACGACATCGACACCGATCATCAACCCTTTTTGACAGTCGCGTATAGTGAGTGACCATTGACGAAATAAGTGAAATCAATTTACACAGAAACACTAAAATAGAGGATTTAACCGTCGGATTCTTATTTATTTAGGTAAGTCCTAGAGTAAATGTGGAGTGTCGTTCAGAAAGTACAGCGGTGGTCGGCGGTGGTGTGTAGGTCAATGACGTGATAAATGTTTACTACAATGGCAACGCCTCGTCTTCTCCCACAGTTTCACGCGCATTGTCTTACGGTTCTCACGTGTTATTGCACTTTTTCCGACCCGGTTAGCTTCGCGAATACTACTGCGTTATTGTCGGTGGTGTGTGCAGCAGTTTAGTGTTCTTACAAGTTGCCATAAGGCGTCACAGCAGGCGTTTGTGACTCACTCGTTCGAGCGTTTTGTGATTGATTTTCCGCGGAATTTTCTCGTAATTAGCAGTTGTCGTGAATGATAATTATTTAATAAACGGCCATCATTGGATTCCTGTCCATCAGCGTGTAATACACGCCAGTGTTGTGTAGAATGGTAACCGCGGGGCCCTCGCCCGTCTCCCGCGCCTCGGAGACTGCGCTGAGTTCCCAGTGATGTTCTCGGCCCTTGCTTATCAGTTGTCCACTAAGTTTTTAGAAGAGCAGAAGGTGAGAGAGAAACTTGTTTTTATATTTTTCGTATTAAAGAAATTGAATTCATGTAAAACAATCCCAATTTACTTTTATATAGAAACAAAGCAATAAAACTAAATAAGTGCCAACATCTCCATTGTTGTATGATTAACTTTGATGATACTAAAAGAAAGTGTAAGGACATGAACCGTTCCAATCCCTTTCCCTTTGTACTGAATACATAAACCATAATGACAGTATTCAGCCATTATTTAAATAAAATATACTAAAATTAAAATTAATGAGTAATTAGCATAACTTTCTCACATTAGTGGAATATAGTTTCTCTTCAATGCCATTGATAATCAGCTGGACAATAGATGGAATATGTTAATGTTTTATTCATGATCACTGTGACAGTTGACTGCTTTGTGCTAAATAATAACAATACTTTTATTTGCAAATACTCTGTAATAAAAGTAAGGCTTGCTTAATATTTGCCAATCATAAACGGTGTCTAAATTTTGAAAAGTCGGCAACACTTTTGGATACTAATTTATAAGTATTAGTTATTTCTATCTGAACTACCAATTGAGATATGATTACTATAAACACAAAACAACAAGTAGTCAAGCCCAGCTTCAGTGTCTGCTTATTAGCTATTGTCTTTTTGTGCTACATCTCGGAGCTAAGTTATTGTATTTATTAATCATCATTTACCTTCCATTGCTTCTAAATATGACTCATTGACTGTCTTGTGTACAATTTCAATAACTGTGTTTTATATAAGTTGTGTTTTCTGTCTTGTCTGAGTATAATATACAGACAAAAACAAATGACAACAGGTATTATGTCAATGTCCAAAATTAAACCACTATGTAGGATAGTTGAAGTTTGTAGAAACTATTGGTATATTATATATTTAGATGTCGTGACCATAAGCTTTCGTGAGGTGTATTCACACTTATTTACTTAATTGTTTATGAACGCGAATTTATTGGGATCGCCATGTCAGGTTATCATAAAGCTCTCTGGTTTGGTTAGTTAGAACCAAGATGGATAAGATGTTGATAAGCATTTCAATTCACGGTAAAAACAACTAACATTTGAGCATTTCAGAAAAGTTACCCCATTCTGGTTCAGCGAAATAATACCTCGCTTATTCAGATGATTGCCTTGCCTATTTATAGAGGAATAAATTTTGTTCAGTCAAGTTTTTATCCTTCCTCTCACTGAAAGTGAGTGTTGACTCACAGTTAGTTCAAGGCGATCTTCGCCGCAGCTTCAACATTCCCATGTCGCGACACCGCTCTCTTAAATAAACAAAAGTGGTAATAACTATCAAACATCTGGCACGCTGGTTATTTCTGTCGTTCTCTGAGGGGGTTGAAAAGTTAATTAAAGAGGGTTCAGTAAAAAGTTTGAATCGTGCGTCAAGTTAAAGGATTTCGTCCCCAAAATAAAAGTTTCTTGCGAAAATTTTGACTGTGACGTAGATATTTTTTACCGAAAATAGATCGCTTGTTATGAAAAATGTGGCAAGAAATCCAGCATTTTACTTTCCCCCTTTTATAACAAGTACAAGCTTTAAGAACGTTATCACAATACAACAATGAGAAATCGGAATTCCTGTCTGTGAGTCAGTTAATTATCACTTGGAACACCTTATAGGATTTATCTATCTTGTATAATATCGGTAATACGCGGCTATCTAGATACCAAACAGCCAATACTTTGGAGTGCCATGAACTGTAATAATAACAATTAATTGATAGTGGATGTTTGCTAACAACACGTTATCAGTGGCGAACGAAAACTCAATTAAAATCTGCTGCAAATTGTAAAAAACTTCCATAACTTTCATGAACGACTGATTTACAAAAATAGTCTAACCACAATCATTACTAATAATTACGGTTAGCCATGTTCTAACTAAACTCATTACCTCGTTCGATACGCGTGAACTGAGTAGCTTAGATACTACTTTACCATTACAAAAATAAATTGTAATATCGTGTTTCCTTTTTGTATATTTATACGTCGCCCGAGGATAGCCTGATAACGTCACAGTATGTTGGGTATTTCACAATCACCAATTTGTCTTTTCCGCTAAATATTTGTTATTGAAACGTTATCACCTAAGTAATTACCGTCAAACTTTAACAAGCTTCGTAAAACCCACCGAAAATAAATAATGTAGACATTACAAATTGTTTGAATGCAACAAACAAACGCGCCTACATAAGTTTCGATAACAGTATTGACAAAAGTAAGTATTTGTGATGGCAAGAACTTATCCTTGAATGATTTGTCGTTACATACTTACAACGCATTTAGATGATACTCCACGCTGGTCAAAGACGATAGTTAGCAACAAGTGTGCCTAGTGAGATGACCTTGTACGACCAGACGTGGACGACGAGGAATCGATTTTAAGGAGGTCTGTGAACTCAATTTATCTGTAAAATATGTTAACAGCTAAACAACACACTACACAGTGACTACACAATGAAATAGACGGTGACAATACCGTTGCGCATTGGGATTACTTTCCATAATGGACATCTTGGTTTACTAATGATAATCATCCATACTAATATCATAAATGCGAAAGTATCTCTGTCCGTCTCGCTTTCACGCCAAAAATACCGATTGTAATGAAATTTGGTACACACGGCACAGGCTAGAACCTGAAAAAGGTCATAGGCACTTGTTTGGAATGGACTACTATTTTGAAATTTGACTTAAATATAGTTTATTTTAAATAATAGAATGTGCACAGCGGTTTTTGGGTAATTTGATTTTCGGTCTTTGTATTATACCATAGCATTATTGAGCTGCAGTATTATTATCAATGTTTGTCCTCAATAGACTCCTACGTCCTCCTTGACGGGCCTGTTGGTCTAGTGGTTAGTGACCCTGACTGCTATACCGGAGGTCGTGGGTTCGATTCCCGCCCAGGACAAATGATGTGTGATGAGCATGATCATTTGTTCTGGTGTCTGGGTGTAATTTATCTATAATATGTATGTATTTAGAAATATATAAGTAAGTTTATCAGTTGTCTGGTTACCATAACACAAGCTCTGCTTAGCTTGGGATCAGATAACCGTGTGTGAGTTGTCCCAGGATTTATTTATTTATAAACCACCTAACCGATTATAATAAAATTCGCACACGATGTGCAGTTCGATCCAACTTGAGAGATAGGATAGTTTAAATCTCAAGTTATAGTCGCAATTTCTTCTAAACACGCGGACGAAGTCGCGGGCAACAGCTAGTGCTCATATAAGTTTTTTCCAAGAGTGGTATCACCCATCACCTCATTCTTTCTCACCCATCACTTCATTCTTGTCTTTTACTTTAAATTAGCATTTGCGACAGAACGTGAGTAGTTAAATGATCATTAAGTACGATATGGAAAATATGAAATTCAAATCATAATAATGCATTGATAACAATACGGTTATGTGGCACTCGTCACCAGCATTTATCTTCAGGCTTTATTACAACAACCCGTATGTTTGTATTGTACAACTATTTGAAACACTTTCCCCTATGCCTCGTTGTGAAACCATAGAATACCATGGTTTTGTGTCAATTATTTCGCCATGCGCAGTATACATTACGCATATAGTTTTAAACAAAAGCGGTTTCCATTCTAGTGTGACCAGTATTCAACAAGCTGCCAGTACTACTACTCACTGGTCCACTTTACCTCATTTACCCGCTTTTGTAAGACATCAATGACATTATTGCGGGAACTAATTTACAAGTAAATGCACTACATCTGCTAATACGTGGGTAAATTACATCGACTTATCAGAATGATGTTACACGAACCGGTTCATCGATTAACTGGAGAAAACGTTATTTTTGAACTAGTTTCGGTTAAATATTTTTTAATCGATTAAGCAAATATTGAGATTTCACCAGCTTCGTACAGATTAGACCGGCAGCATCCTATATTTCGATAGTTAACTTAAAGATTCGACACTGATATTGCTCTTTGTTTTTACAAAAATCATTTTTATACAGTTCCAAGTGTAGGCAAGTAATAAATATTTACAGCTTAGACTAACGATAACTCGTAAGAAATCGATTACAGTTTGGTTCGATCGCTCGGTTTCCGCGTATGCTCGCATTTCTAACCTCGCACAGTTATTGTGGCGTGCCCGCGCTGCCACTCAGCTCTCGATTTAAAGTTTTTTGAACAACTGAACTACAAACACTGATCTTATCAACTTTCGAAGAATGAATGTGGCGCTATGGGGCGATTGATTAACATTATGACCATACCAATAAACTCATGTTTGGCTAAAGCATATTTTTTATGTATTTTTGAACGCGTGACCGTATCAATTGATTGGACAAAAAATGAAGCCTTTGTCCCACAATGGAACAATCAAACGGACGCAATAAGTATACACATAAAAAGAGTTATGAACTTCGTTGTAGAATAGTACCTAACATAGTTTTTAAACAGACTGCTTTGATTTCATAATCTTCCGGTGTTTCATATTAGTGTGTGTGCCACTTTTTAGTACATACCTTCTTTGTAATTTTTTCAAGTTATTGCTCTAGCGGTATCAAATCCCCAATGAACTGTTAATCCCGATTAAACCCAGGGGAAAGCCCTCACTAATGTCCTCGAAGATAGCAAACATTTGAATAGGAAACTATTAATATTTTTCACAATTTACATTTCCAAACCATTGCACTATAGAGAGCCAATACCTAAAATATAATTTAACAACACGATAAATAGTTTAGACGCTAATTAGAGCATTTACACGTCAAAATGTGATGTGTATGAGTAGGTGAGTCACGATGACACCACGTCCTAGTCCGTGATTTGACCTTACTATACATAATTATTAATTACTGTATATTTTTGGTTGTTGGACGGCTAAATATGGAATTATTGTGATATTTGAAAGTCATATGAAATAACAGCTATCCATATAAACGGTTTATGCTTCAGCTGATCCAGTACGGGAAAAATGATATTCTGTTTATTCCAAAAAAGTTTTATCCAGATCCGGACATCTACAGTACGGATAGAACTTTGAAGAAAAGTAAATTAAAAGCGCAGAGGCAACTTATTCTTATCAGCTTAAGAAACAATGAGACATTATTTTAGTTCAAGGTACACAGCGGTAGTTGACTAGCTCACTTTCCCTTTTAAACACCGTGAGAATTCGCTAACTCTGCGGTCATTCGTGAATCTCTGCGGACTCTCAATAGGTACACTATTTAGCGTTTGTTACATGTTACTTACACTTTTATAAAGCTTCAATATTTTACACGAGTATTCGAATATGTATATTTTTTGCTAGAAAGCTTCAACATACGTCATTTGAGAGATAAATAACTATTCTGAATATTATAATTGCGGTATGCTCGGCTAATGTTCGACAAAATCGGTTCACCCAGTCCAAAGTTTTGAGGTAACAAAGCATAAAATAGAAATACAGATGAATGGAGAGCCTCCTTCTTTTGAAGTCGGTTGAAAATAGAGAGTCTTTTGTAGTATGTTGAGCAATATCTGCAAAGTGTCAACCTCAGTTGTCTGATTATCATTTGGAGTACGCATCGCGCTAATGTCATTGTTTGTAGTCTTCCGGCTGTATGTGGCGTTTGTTTTTATGTGTGACGCGATCTGAGTCACTCTGTTCATTGATTACATTTTATCTTTTCATGTATTGAACTGTACATGAGTGTGCTTTATGAATGTTTGCCTCGCTTTTGCATTATATTACCGATAGAAGTTTTAAAAAATTCGGAATCTACCTCTTTAAGTCAATAATTGCAAAATTGTCTATTGAGTAGGTTTCTTTACTCGTAATCTAGATATTAAAAATCAAACAAGGAAAGTGGACCGATAACAATTTAAATTTATCTTTAATGTTCGTAATCTTAATCGCTGATAGACGTAATCAAGCAAGATTATATTACGTGTGCATTTTAATGAGGAAACCATTAAAAATGATTGATTATCATACAGCTACACAACTGTTAGGGCTACGAGCACCGAAAGAGTTGTTTATATCGCGACAGACAAAACCGAACACCCTCTACTTGTTATACAACACACACGAGTGCACGGTCTTTATAATCGGCAGCCAAGTGCACTATTATCACCCTCGCAGCATTTCGTGAAGAGTCCTCTCTCCGCCTGACTACACACAAGTGCATTGTCACACAAGTTTCTATTTCGACGCTACTCGCCTCGAAAGCGATGAACTTTTTATGCTCGAGCGCAGTTGACGAAGTTTTTACAAACAATCACCGGTCATTATACACTACACGCGATGTCTAAGGGAAACCTCTTACATCACTCGCTGATCATAATTGATTTAGTGTTTGGTTGTTGCATGATGTATGCAGGTAATTGAATACAATGGATGTGTGACGGCCCGACGATGTTGCGGTTACATTTACTTTCTGAGCACGAAACGTCTGATCAAATATTTGTGTCAATTTTTCGCATGCGTGCGTTTTACGTGCGGTAGAAAAATATAATATCTTATCCCTCCAACAGAAAATGACTCCCGGTGTATTCTGTATTCCCTTGCGCCTTATTCGTCGGAAAACACAAAGCCTCTTTCCAAGATACCCAATTACTTTCGTCGACGAAAACAAAATCAGTGATCAGATACCAAACAAGCGTCTACTAACTTATACCAAGCAATCAATTATTAATGAGCGATGTACAAACCTGGCTTCAGTCCCATAAAAACAATAGCACTAGTCCGCGGTGTAATACGCATTATTTTTATTGCGCACAAGATGCACCTGTTTGGGAAAGGGCGTGATAATAATAATGATTATGATTGGCACAGGTGAGTACTGTGTGACTCATAATGCGAGGCCCCAGGCCTACCGAAAACAGGTTCTCAAAGAACAAAACAAAGTTAATGGTAAAAGTCGAATTTCAACGAACAGCGTGCCATTATTTCTTACTTAAGTAGTACATTTTCTTGAGGCTGGGCTTAGCAACAGTCTGTATCAAATGGCTCCCACCTGACCTACTCGTTAAATGTGCCGTTCGTAGCCCGAAGCCTCTTTATTATAACGAGACGCGCTGCGCTCAGTTCTAGCCTAGTTTAAGGTCTCTCGAGGCTAGACAACATATATTCCGTGGTGCGAGAAGCAATTAAGTGGAGATTCTGCACGTGTGCGCCGTTTGTATTCCCAGACGTGATTTAGTAGCGACACTGAACTCTAATACATGTTCCAGAGATGCACTAGTAGATGTGTGTTATTTTATCTCAAATGCAATGAGTTATTGTCTTTATCTACGACACATGAGATTTAAGAACACTAGTTACACGATAAGCAATCCTTAAAAATTCTCATTACGTTTACCAAGTCAAACTTTCAATAAGTGAGATTTTGGGAGTCGCACTTTTATTTTTCAAATGTTTAAAACAAGGTTACGACGCCAAATTATCCTTTCTTAATAGTTTTACATAAAGACAATCACCAAATCCAATCTTGATTGGTTTTTGATTAAGAAACACAAGGAAAGGAGGTTACATCATCCAGGGCAGTTGTCTAGTGGATAATAGCAGTCTGATCGATTTCAATTAACGTCTGGAGGCTGAGAGATTACGCCAGTCAGCGTTACTGAAGGCATTCTGATAAGACGACTGGGGTATATGTTTATGCTTGATTTCGATGAAATGCAATAGTTTTCTGTAACTAGGATGGATATTTTTACAAGCTTCTATATGGAATCATTATATGGATTCAATTCGTTTGTGAGGGAGTCGATTTTCACATCAAACAAAATCCGTTTCTAGGTGTTAATGTGCTATGTCCGAATTCTTTAAGCAAATAATACTTATTGAATTCTAAATGTTTGTGTTACAGCCAAACAAAACATTTTCTTTAAGCTAATGGAACCGATTTCCCTTTTTTCCCTGTAAATTGATATTTTCGTTATGGATAGAGCTGCAACTGGTACCACCGCGGGACTGGTACCAACAGTAAACATTAGCTACGGTACGACTCACTCTGTCATTAATAATTAAATAATTGATTTTAACAACACCGGTAAATGCAATTTCGGATTTCTATTAAGCTTTCAACTAATTACATAGATATAAAAAATTATAGTTATCTAATTTCTCGATTATTACACGGTTCTCTGATACCATTAACTGCGGTTATAATGTTCAGTCTGCTTCTGTCGTCATGGCTATGTTTAATTTGTCATTGTTTTAGCAACTAACAGGGTAACAGGGTCATTATTTAAAGGCCATTAGAAAACGTCTAGAAATAATTTCCAGAAAGAATGATTTCTTCATGAATCTGAGTAATCCTGGGTTGATATAGGATGTTATTAGATTTTCAATATGTTACGCACAATTGTATACTCGTGCTAAGAAATGCCTTGATTGCATGGTATTGAATAAGTGACGTAACACGCAGTACACAAAGAATTCATTAAATTGGTCACAGTAATTTCCGAGTGCGCGCGGCTCGCGGCGGCACGCGGGCGGCGCGCGGGCGGCAGGCAGCGCGCACGCGGTATGAGATCGTTATCGCATCTGTACCGAGACGATGCACGTTCCACACAGTCTTGCCATACGTTGCGAACCTAGCGTTCAAACTCCTTCATATAAATCTGATCGTCGATAACGTTTTTTCGTTGGGCTACTTCATAGATCCTAACTCAAATTAACACTCTTGCATTATCCTGTGCACCCTATATGTATAACGATCAGCTTCATAGATTTTTCTTGTACACTAATAATTTCGGAGGCAGTGGTAACGGTTCCGCATCAGTCTGAAGTAATGAACATTCGCATGTTACGTATTGCATGATTACGATAAAAGTCGATGATTGGCATATTACACCGCGCGAGTATTTTAGACAATTTCGCGATCCTTTCGGACATTCATTCCGTACCCCACGCGCCGCTTCAGTGACCACCCTACGGTTACATACTTTAACAAATGATCATCTATACAATATACTTATAGCAGTGGCCAGGGTTACTAGCCATGAAGAAAACAGTCACGATAGTAATAGTATGTAGATGAAATTACTGGGATATTCTATCAAGGAACAGATTGGAGTTAAGTATTTACTAACTGGCTAACATAATCTCTATGATGTTGTTATTCAACAGAAGTTTTATTTACCACTGTAGATATAGAAATAACGTCTCCATATCAGTTTCACTTCTGAATATATTTATCAGTGATGATAAACCATCTTGATTTAAACACTTGGAGGCTGGTATCAACATCTTAGAAACTTATCACATTGGTTAGGGAGCTTATCAATACAATCTAGATTTCTTACTTGTAACTGACATTGGTCCTGTGAGATGATGTAGGTCATTAATTTTATCTTGGTAGCCTTTTAACATATCTCACGGTGGTGGGGGGATCATATGGCGCTAGGAGCATTTTCGTGAGAGATTCTGTCGCGAGAGGACGTGTGTGTGTTGCGTGTGCGGACGTCCGCGCTCTGTTTCCGAATTAAAAAAGGATTGTTTCGGCGTGATGCCTCGTTTGTGTTGTGTAAGTACTGTTGATTCACATCTAATTGAGTAATGAATCATTTCTATGAGTCACACCTCAAGGTCGTCTATTATGTAGAGTTTATCTCAATCTCGCCGTGGTTCAAACACGGCTGCTCATTAAATCCAATTAGCCACTAAGGCTTCGTATCACGGCACCTAGTTGCAGTGGAATACATTACAAATACTGGAATATATTTAGACGAAGGATGTCGCGTTAACTCTACACAGAGTGTTTCTTCAATTAGCCCAGTTTGCTTGATGAGAATTACAGGCAAGCTCTCAATTAGCTGGACGATGATTAACATTTTCAAACCTTAATGTTTATTTGGGATCGACTTTATTATCAGTACAATTACCGATATTGTTTTCATAATATTATCTTATTTGACTCGGGACGGGGGAGCTCCTACCACTCCGTAGCGGTTCGTACAAATGAAGAAGTTGTGGAGGAGAATGTCGATAACTCGTAAGACTTCTGGTCCAATACAACTAAAGAAATACAAGTTTATTTTCATACTTACATTTCCTTAACATAACTAGGTAATTAAAACTTGTGAAGAAATATTCCGAAAGTAATAAATCAATAAAACAACTCCGAAAATAGTTCTCTAACATGAAATATAAATGGGATAAAAAGCAAACATAAACTGCTGACTAGTGCTGACGTATCCGGCTCACATCTGTTTAATTTAAGGAAATTATTTTGGTATGCGTAGGCGCAGCCCGGTGAGTCTGATCCGCGGGTTTATCTTATCGCCTCGTCGAGATGCCGGTATCGGTGCGAAACAATACCATCGTTATCAGTGTTGGGAACTGTATCAAGAACAAATACTTGATTGATAGATCGCCTTGTTGTAGCTCACCAATCTGGACTAGTTACATCTGTGCTAGGAGGTCGAACACGTTATACTTATGACCTTCTACAGACAAAGTTGTGTAAATAAACGTATAAGCTCATTAAAATAAAGCTATTTAAAGTTGGTCAAAGACCACATTTCTTGAAAGTCATTGTAGTAATTATGTTTAGGTCATTAATCCGACAGTTAACGATGACCTGTTCTTATCTGTAGAAGTTTATTTAAAGAGATTTGAGTAATTAAACTTTCATCACAGAGTTATAATTACGATTGCTAATCGCCCTCGGTGTGATATGTTTTAAAGCCCTGCACAGATTTGAGTGAAGTTAGCATTAGTTTTTGCTACTTTGTATTCCGGAAAGCCGGATGAACTTTAAGCTGGGGTGATTTTACGTGCTGAACCTTATATGCAACTTGAAAAAAAAATATACAAATGAGGCTCCTGATTAGCACTCTTTGGACATCAGTAGACAGCAACCGTAATCTGCTTCCTAAGTCCTCTTGCTGTTGAGAAGAAACGACGCAACTAACTCTACATAACAGCTTGGTGTTTTATTTAGAAAAAAAATGTAATATAAAATTTTCTGTAAGTTTTTTAGGTGATATAGTTTAGATACCAAAATCTTTACGCTAGGTTGAGTATTAAAACGAAAAACACTTTTTTTCGAAGAGAAGTAGAGCATCAATCTTTTTCGGTCTCTTTCATTTTATTCTGTGTAAATTCAGTTACTACAAAATTTTACTGACCGGGACCCCAATCGAGTAACAGTAGCCAGTTGAGATCCCGTTGCCGCGCGCAGGAAACTCAAACAGTATTGTTTGATAACTGAACGGTGGAATACGTGCGGCGCCTGCCAAACTATCAGCTGATTATCATGCGGACAGCGACTTGTTATTGTTTATAGGCGGGGGTATTCAAAATGGCTAAGAAAATTATCCGTATTGAACCAGTGGACCTTGTCATTGTATTGCTACTTCCCTAAAATTACTTTACATTATGGATTTTAACTAACGAAGCCAACTCGAGAATAATGCTGCAGTATTTAAGCATATCGATGAAAATGAGAGACATCCCTAATCGTTGTAACCATTGATTTTATTGAGATGCTACCTCATTGATAGACCCATCTGTCGTTTTCCGCACACTTTCTACACATCGGTATTTCATCCATGACCATCTTTGTCTGTAGTTATCTGTATATTAAAGCCATCGATCTTTTTGTTGGAGCGCGTCTCAAATGGCGCGCGCTTGAAGGACGCCTTATGTTTACACCCTAGTGGCAGCGTGACGTCAGCACTATTGGCTTTCCGAGATTACCATAATGTCAATAAATTTCCATTTCCTTCACTACCATTAACATTTGTTTTTAACCAAGCCCTGAACATTTAGGCAATAAATTCTCGAAAATTGGCTAAGCGTTGCGTTGACCTGAAAATGCTAATACGATCGTTATCGCACTAAACCGACAAAATAATGCAAATTTTCACGAAACGATTAAATCTTTAAGATAATTGGATCGTTATCACCACGATAATTGTATCGTAAGCTTATCGAGACATGTGTATCTCAGTGTTTGTCGGAGCCGCGTGCCGCGCGACCAGCCGCTCGACGAAGACGAAGCTCTTATGTGGAAATTAACGTGTAGGGACCCCTTATCAATTAAAATAAAGTGTTACCTAATCGCCTATAAACATATTTAAGCCTTGTGTACTACGTTTATACAAAAACACCTCGAAGTAGGGTACCATGCATTGTTCTTGTCATTCACATGATCATTATAAAGGCACACGTTCAAGGCCCTGCAGGTGTCCAGTCAAGTTCAATGTCTCGCTACACACGATAGCAGGCGACCGCGAAGCCTAATATGAATATGTTTGTGTGTCATAGGACCAAATCTGAAGCGTTGCCTAAGTCTGGCTTACTGGCGTATTCGCTGGCGGCCACAACCGATGTAAATTAATTGTTTGGCTTATAAAGATATAATAATGTGAAATATTGTAGCATCAAACACCCTATGGTAAATTAGCTTTAGAAACATTTAATATTTAAACAAGCTTAGTGTTACAATAAATAAAATTCTTCTTAATAATTATGAAAAAGATTAATAACCATGTTATGAGTTTACACAACGGTCGATTTCCGTACCGAAAATAAAACCGTTGCCGACAAATCAAGCTAATTTTTTCCGTTTCAAATCCTAATTAATTATGGAACGATCTCGTAACTAAGTATAGATTTTGTGTGTTCTTAATATATATCTTTAAAAGCCTTTGAAATCTGTAAATTATTTGTGATTGTGAGTACATTCTTTCTTTCAACGGTTCTCCATTGTTGAAAATCGCGATTTTTATCGAAGATAAATCTGGGTGGATGTATTGTAACTAACTATTATCATTAGATTATTTTTGGTTCATTCATCTTTCTGATTGTTTATTTCTAATGTAAATAAATTTTGTTGCGTAGTGTTCGTGCCTGGAGTCACGTCGGGGTCGCACGATGTCGAAGAAGCCGGCCGCGCAGCCGACGCTGCACAAGGTGATCATGGTGGGCTCCGGCGGTGTCGGCAAGTCCGCGCTCACGCTGCAGTTCATGTACGACGAGTTCGTCGAGGACTACGAGCCCACGAAGGCCGACAGCTATAGGAAGAAGGTGAAGAGAATTTAACCATTTTCCGTTCGTTTTGACACCAAATCCGCAGTTCTTAAGGATAGTCTGACAGTGGACAAACCTTTGCCACTTGTTGGTTTCAGTGTGGTAGGCTTTAGTTGGTAGTGCCTATTGAAATGGATGGAATTTTACTTGTTGAATCAAACTGTCTTAATGCAGGATCGCATTCCCGTCATTCCCTGTCTATAGTTTCTTCTTCTTCTGGATGTTCAAAGTGCATTTTGTCTGTTAGGGAACTATTATAAGGAGGTTTTCATCAAACTGCACCTACCGAAATTTCAGAATCAGTATCTGTTCTATCTTTTACAATAGATAAACCAAACACAAAATTTGACAGCAACCTAATGTAAGTGAGTACTGTCATTTCCTTCAATGACTATAGTCATAAATACCTGACTTGCCCCTTTGACGGCGCATGCGTGATGTTATTCGTCGAAAGTTATCTTGATTAGTAAACATTTCTCAAGTCTTATACTCGGAAGGCAGCGATCTAAGATAAAGGAACGAATGTCAATTTCTAGTGAATATTTCTCACACGGTTAAGGAGAAACGCGTCAAGATAACATTTCTAAATAATGCGATTGTTCCGTAGTAAGTGCTGTGGGAAGCATTTCTCCATCACCACTGTATCTGTGTCTGTGTGGCAGTTCCCATGTCTTTGCGAATGAAAAGCCGAGGTTTATGTGAACGGAAATACTTTGCTATTAAGTTCTGAATCTTCCGAAATGTTTTTGAGGTCAATTTATACAGTATCAGAAGTGGATAAATATTATATTTGATTTTGCCATTCCATCCTATTAGATATATAGTAGTGGTTTCTTAGGTTTACGCGAATGTTAGACATTGAAATGAAACTACTTTTACGGATTTTATCGCGGTTTTAATTTTAGATTTTAGTTCCCGTATAAGAAGTATGTGGTATCCTTTCTTGTTTCACAATTTAAATTAACTTCCCCCATGTCTCCGTGGTATTTTAGGCAAAAGTTCTTAATATAAAAAATGTGTTTTTACTAATAATATATTTGGTATATTTGCAGGTGGTGCTGGACGGCGAAGAGGTTCAGATCGATATCCTGGACACGGCGGGGCAGGAGGACTACGCCGCCATCCGCGACAACTACTTCCGCTCCGGCGAGGGCTTCCTCTGCGTGTTCTCCATCACCGAGCCAGAGAGCTTCGATGCTACACAAGAGTTCAGGTAACCTGAACTAACGTTTAACGTTCTTAAAGTCAATCAAAACATGATCCATCCAAAATATATCCCAACAGTGACAACTTTTGCACAAAAAAACATGTCAAATCATATTTGAGGCCTGTATCTTACCTGTTGCGTGGTGTACTCCAGGGAGCAGATCCTCCGCGTGAAGAACGACGAGAACATCCCGTTCCTGCTGGTGGGCAACAAGTCGGACCTGGCGGACAAGCGGCGCGTGCCGCTGGACGCGTGTCGCGAGCGCGCGCAGCACTGGCAGGTGCCCTACGTCGAGACCTCCGCCAAGACAAGGGACAACGTCGACAAGGTACTACGTGCAGACCATACTTACATATAGCTCTTCAGTTTCTTAAGCTATAGGATAATACCGCATGATAATCTTTCTGCAAAATTTTCTTAAGAAGTATTGAAAAGTATCTGAGGGTAGTTTGAGAAAACGTAGGTGATGTTATATTCTGTTTGTCTACAAAGAACAGACTTGACATGATCAATAAAAAGTTCCCATATCGAAAATACTATGATGAAACATAGATTCTATCGTGACCCTTTAAGTTAGATTATTCGTTTTTATGGGTTTTAGTAATTATTTAATAGTAATTGCTAACAGCGAACTACCCTCATTACCTCCACCTGCATCAGTAGGCCTTCTTTCTGGAACGATTCACGAGCCGCGCGCTTTGCACGCTTAAGGCGGAATCGGACAAGCGTTTTTTTTTAAACGGCCGCTGACGTATACGAAAAAAATATACCAGACTTGCAACTGGAGCTGTAAGATCTATTACTTAGCAAAAGGCCCGCATATAAACGCTAGTCTGATCCAGCCTTACCTGTGACTCGCTAGGTCCGCGGCGCGGCTCCGGCTGCTTCTAGAGTTGCGCTGCGCATCGCTCGCCTGCCGCTTGTCTTTATAACTCACCCACACAAACTGACACTCTTTACTATTCATATAACTCTTTCCGAAAACACCAAAGTAACTTGAAATTAATAAACCTCGTTGTATAAGTACTGCTCATTTGTCAATAGAAGTTTCAAACTCATTTAGTCGGCTATTTTTATGTATAAGAACATTAAGAACGTATTCTCATCACTTTATGTCCAGGCAGTGCGCGGCGCAACTCTTGTTAGAACAATATTTGTACTCGTTCGTGAATCGATTTTATGAATAAAAATCATATGTATTAAGAACAAAAAGCATTCGCAACATTTCACAATAATTCGAAAGCAATACAAGAAAATAATAAATTTCTTGCCATCGTAATGATAAGCAATTTTAGAATAACTCTGTATTCGTGACCAGAGATCGCGAGGCTTGAGGAGGCCTGAATACTTCCTAATAGGGATTTTCATATACGGTGCGAAGAATCCATACATCAAATGGTACAAACGTTACTTGTTGCTTATGTGATAGATTTTTTGTTTATTAAAACTTGGTTCGTGTGTAGCCTTGCAATGTCTGGTCGCTTGGGTGCGGGTGTAGGTGTTGCGGGTGGTGGAGACTGCAGCTTGTGTGTATGTCCGGTGTGTGATGGCCGCTCCTCCGCAGGTGTTCTTTGACCTCATGCGCGAGATCCGGTCGCGCAAGTCCGACGACAGCCGCGCGACCAACGGCGACGTCAAGAGGAAAAAGACGAAGAAACTCAAGTGCGCGATACTGTAGGCACACACACACGCACGCGCCGCATCCACACACACTCGCGTGGAGCCACTGGCGCCCGAGCGAGCCCGAGCCCGCCCGAGCGTGTCCGAGCGTGTCCGAGCCCGCCCGAGCGCGCCCGACAGCAGCCGAAGGCGCACGAGCGCGGCCCGCCGGCGCTGCCCGGCCGCGGGTTGACGCGCCTCGCTTGTCTCGTTCAGTGATATTTGTCTCAACCTGCTGTGTGGGTGCCACTACATACCCGACTGTGTGTGATAACTGAAATGCACTACATAGGAAATCAGATTTAATTCGTGTTGTAATTGAATGCAAAGTTAAATCTATAATAATATTGGTAACAAATAATAATTACTTATTTGTATAAATGACAAATAAATATTTATAATGAATTAATTGATACACATTGACATTCCAGTTATCACAAACTCGTCCACTACTCAAAAACAATATTGTAAATTCGTTTAATGTATTTTGAACGTTGCGACGTTTTATTTTAAGGTCGACAGTCGCGTCTCAAGTATCACTAGCACGATACACATGTACTAGGTGTAAGCAGGCTATTGTAAATTTTAATATATTTCGCCCACTTTGGTGCTTGCATTTATTGAATACTGTTTGTAATTATTTCGCGGTCGATTTTTTAGATATAAAAAAATACAATAGTAATTTAAATTTAGTGTTTGAAATCTTCTTAGCTGTTCCGAGCTCTGTGTAAAAAGTCTAATTCTAATTTTTCATGTGGTCAACACGAGTTGACTTTACTTAATTTATTAAAAAGTAACCTATTAGATGCTCCAAACAAATCCTGCTAACGTCTAGTTGACCCGACTCCATTACAAACAGAATTACATAAGTTTTTATGAATAATTATTGTTGTATCAAAGCTTAGTGCTTTCGCGTTAATTTGTACGTGTATTCAGGTTGAGGCCGCCTCCCCGGACTGAAGGCGGTCAGTAATACACTGACTATATCGGTAGGATGCTGTTCATACTCAACACTGAGGGCACCTCGACGTGAGGTCACCAATTATTTTTGCACACATACATCCCACCTAGTTAGTCATGCAAAGATATTACGAAAGTACCGTCAACATCCAAATAAGTACCCAAAATAAACAAACAATTACAACTATATTCCTGTAAAAATTGTAGATCCATAAATGTTAGAGTAAGTTGAAAGAAATGAGAATTATTTTTCTATGAACCCTCTTTAGATGTTGGCCGTACACAATCTCGTTTGATATGAACAATGTTCCACTAACACTCGAACACGCATGGACGGTAGCATAAGTTTTGTATTTATTTTCTATGTAGTAAGTGCTAAATGTATTGTGTAATGCGTTGAAGGGGATACTGTGTTGTTTGTTTGCCGAAATAGTATTTTACAATTATTTGAGAAAGACTGCAATGTACGTGCTAGTCAAATGTCTCAGAATGTGAATCAAAATCTCAAAAAATGAATCTCTTGGTACATTTAGTAAGATAAATTTCAAGTAACCAATTACTCGATAATCGTACAAATAACGTTTCACTAACACGACTTCACTATTCAGGAAATTTTAATTTACATAAAGATGCAACAAAAGCTCAATACATATTATAGGTATAATTGATAATTCCGCCATAAATACTATTTCTGTGAACATTAGGATTGTGATGTCTGCACTGAATGTACTCGTATAAGTGTCGCTTCACGGAGTAGCCGAATAATGTCATGTCTTGTATGTAAATGTGTCGCTTTTGGACCGCCACGAGCCGCTCTCAGACAGTAACAAAAACTATAAAAAGTAATTGGCAACCCCAGCCATCCAGTGTTACAGCTAAGAAATGATAATTTGTTATAATATGGTAAAGTGGCGATCGAAAAGTTAGAATGAGAATATAATTATTGTAATACTAAGTTTTGTATGCAACAAAGTCTGATATTTTTAAATCTTCACGATTTACTTTTTTATATTTCGCGCTAACGCCTCTCTGGGCTATGTGCCCCTCACTTTTGATGTAGCAGACGTTCCTTTCTACTACTTAAATAGTTCATGATTGTGAGGCAATGTGAGGGTATAATGATCCGCAGTAAT
Organism: Trichoplusia ni; assembly: GCF_003590095.1. Classification (NCBI taxonomy): domain Eukaryota; kingdom Metazoa; phylum Arthropoda; class Insecta; order Lepidoptera; family Noctuidae; genus Trichoplusia; species Trichoplusia ni. Next base: position 2,897,852 of record NC_039493.1, read on the forward strand.
GCCAGGCAGGCGAGCAGCCGCCACCCCCGAGTGGTTAGTTTCGTTTGTGTCAAGGGTTAGGCTTGTGCCACACGTATGTAAGTGTACACGAGCGTAAGGTCGCCACCGACGACTTGATATTACATTATAATGCCATTATTATATATTTTGTCCACATAGTGCAGCAAGCACGTGTAGCGATAACATGTTTAGCATAATATACTGTTATTCGGGGTCAGATGTGTATATCTTTAGATGGCCCCTAACTGCCAAGACGAAGTAACTTTATAGGTCCATTCGCAAAAACCTAGAAACCCTTGAATATTAGGAGTCTTTGATTCCCTTTCCCACTCACAAACAACAGACCGCGTCGATAGCAGCTGTCGAGCAGCAGGCTTACACTTTTATAATAATTGTGTTCCACAGCGGCTATCGACAGATGGCGTTGTTTTAATCTTATATTCCTATGTGTACTTGTAATTTTCTATAGGCTAGTTATTTTAGTTCACAAATGTATGGATTATGTACCTACGTGTATGTATGTATATCGAAGTCACAGGAACAAACGATTGATATAAAGCAGGAAATATACAGATTTGCAAAATGACGTGTATTATTTACATTTTACACTGACTGCGTTTGCGTTATGCTACAAATAGATCTATGATATTTTTCACCTATTCAATTGCAGCTTTCAATCTTTAAAGATAACGGTGAGTATAATCACCCTTTCAATACAAGACATCTATCTATAATAGTTGTCCTAAGAATACTTCATATATATTAGTTTAGATAGAGATTAGTTTCAAGACAGGTCCTTGGGTGGGGAAATAACTTATAGAAGTGTCTAGATCTTCTAAACAAATAAGCAGTCAAACTTGTAAGTTAGGAACGATAACAACACATTGCACGAAAATAACAGAACTTTAACATTACGACAGCGCGGATAAGTTTCCTGGTGAGTATTCAAATAATCATGCACTTCGAAGTAATTATAAAGCATGTACAATGATTTTTTTTAGATTAATTTAGTCAAGGAAATTATTAAAATTACCTTTTTTTCTACTTTGCATAACTATCTCTAACTTCTTCAAACATAACTTCATGCCTGAAGAGTTTTAGAGATGAATACGTGTTGTTGTGTGTAGGCGTTCCTGACGCTGATCCGGCAGATGTCGCGGCTAAAGAAAGGCTTGGCGGCGGAGGTGGAGGACGAGGAGGTCAAAAGGCGCGGGAACTGCTGCATCATCTGCTAGCTGACTACTGCTGGGCTAAGTGGGCGTGGACGAGGGCGTGGCGCAGGTGCTGGGCCGGATGGTAGTGGGCATACTTCGCCAGCACGAATTATCAAAACAGGAGGCTTTGCACTATGCCTTCTTACATATACATATTAAAATAAGTTTAAGATGGTCTGGGTGTGTAACACTCGCATTGCAGAGCAAGCTGCGCCCGTAACGAAACTGCACTGTCATCTATCAGCATATTCAATTGTTTTATACTGTCAGAAATCTCGGGAACTTTATTTTTTTTGGTGTTAATGTGTTTTATGTACTGTAAAATAACATTCCTTAATCATTGAAAGTTAGACAAGGTAATCTTATATACTTCTATAACACTAATTTGTATATATTTATGTAGTACGTAGATTATATACTTGCGCATTTATAATGAAGTACCGTGACATTCCTAACAAATATTAACCAGTATTGAAGACTAGTGTTAAGTTATAATACGTGTTTTTCTCTGCTCTTTACAAAAAAATAAATAAAACAATTGTGATAAATAGTGTGTAACATTTTTCTTCCTTCACACTGGCGTTGTCTAGCGTAAGCGTGTAATGTAAACGTGTAAAACGACGCATAGGGCCGAGAAACGCAAGTATGAAAAAGCACTTTAACAAAATTGTAGAAAGTGAGGTTATGTGACTGTTAGTCGCCAAAACAAGGTATTTTTTGCCGAAATGTAAAGATATTGAATGCCTGCTCAAAGTAATAAATAACCTGCTTGTGCCAATAATACAGTCTGAAACAGTTACCTTAATGTGTATTATTACGGTAGTGCAGTCACTACCGTAATAATGACAAAGGTACCGCTATAACCTCCTGAAGTAATACTATCACACTTATATGAGTCGCCGCGCTACGCCATGGTGCGTTGTCACGACTTCACAACTGCCGTAACTATATTTTAAGAGGTGCCAGTTTGCTCTCACGAACTTCATAGATGCAAATTCGCGCCCAAAACTAGTATTATATAATATTTAAACGCTAGTGCTAATCGTCCAACAGACTGTATCAGCCAAATACCGCTATCCCTAGAAACTATTGTTAAGGACCTTTCTGTAAATAACTACTATTATAATAAAACAATTATGTAATATTACTGCGTTTTTATTTCTTACAAAAATAGCTCTTATAAAATGTACTCTTAACTCAGTCTATGAATACAATTTAAAACTTATACCTATAGTATGTTACTTAAAATAAATCTATATACAAAATTACATTCATATTAAACGGGAAAAAAATACATTTAACATCTGAATACACAAGCCATATTATGATTTGATCAAGGCTTGAGTTACATTTTTCTCGACGGACACGAAAAGCATAGTAAAATTCTACATATTTATATATTGTTGCCCTTTGGACTTTTCCAAGCCACATAAATCAGTTCGAAAAATATAACAATCAATTATTTATCCCTACCAACAAATTCTTGTGCAAATAATTTAAAATTACGTTTGTCTAATGTACACTCATATAAAAGGTAAAGTAAAGTATTTTTAGCAACGATTTCAGGTATTTAAACATTAGCTTACAAGGCAAGTCATAGTAATTAAGTGATGTCTTTATAGATAAAAGACTAGATGCGACTAGGCGTATCTTTACTTAAAGAGCGAATGTATGGAAATTGGTAATTCTCTTGCAAGCTTCAAGGCGGTAGATCCAGCTAAGCAGCTGTACAGTTCTGTTGTGATGTTGCAGTGTAGCAGGTCAGGCGAGCTGGCAGTGGTGTCCGCAGCCAGCGGGACACAGCTGGTGCTTGTCCATCCAGGCGCGCATGTGTTGCAGGTGGCCGCCGTGCGAGCAGCCCTGGCACCAGGCGTACAGGCCGCGGACTACCTGCACGACACAGGCACCAATATTACATTATATACAGCAATGACGGCAAGATCGGATCGAATTTGACTGCACGGATAGCCGAGAGGTTGAGGTCACCACGCCAGCACTGCGCGCCTCGTGTCGCGGGTTTGGGTTGTGGGGTTGTTCTGAATTTGGGTGTCATTGTGCATGTGAGTTGTATGTTTGTAAACTCCCGCGACTCAAGGGTTGAATTGATTACTGCGGGAGTCGTTTTAAAAAAGAATAAGAATATTATAAGTAAGGTGACCTGGTGGCAGACGGCGCACAGGTCGGGCAGATGGCGCAGCTGCGGCTGGCAGGAGTCGCAGGCGGCGTGCGGCCGCGTGCGGCGTCCGCAGCGCCCGCAGCACACCGCCACGCTCGTGGACTGCTGCGACATCACCCACACGCTGTTCAGCCACGCGCACCGCACTACCTGCACACACCGGGGAACATACCACTCACTCATAGAGTAAGTATCATAAGACAAACATACAGAATGATTTAATTGGCCGCTCAAAGTAATAACAAATATTCGACTATAATTTAGTTAAATGTTAACACTTGACGGGACTGCTTACAGGATTGCAATTTATGCAGGTTTCAATATTTATTATATATTATACTATTTTTAAGAACATCCATCAAGTACAAATATAATTAATGCAGAGTTTATTTTCTATAAACTCTGCATTATTAATACTAACAGAGTCAAAAGCCTTACTTAAACCAAAACATAGGTTATATTAAATAAACTTACCTCCGTAGCCACATTCCAGAGCTTGTTTCTCTGCAATAGCTCGATGTATCCTAGCAGCCAATGTTCTTGCAGGCTCTCCTCAATGTATGGGAACAGGTCGCTCCTAAAATGAAAACATTACATATTCTGTAGATTTGTGTCTTCGGGGTAAAAAAGGTCGAAGGACGAAAGTTATATTCTGGGGCTGGTGTAACCGGTGGCTAGTGGAGTATGCTAGGCTACCGGTAGTCCTGCAGCACGAGCATGACGACGGCGGCGGTCTGCACGTCGCCCAGCTGCGCGTGCAGGCGCAGCGCGGCCGCCAGCAGCGGCGCCACGTCCAGCTGCGCGCGCGCACAGCCGCCCACGCGCACCGCCAGCCCGCCCTCGCCCGCCCCGGACTCGCCTTCGTCCATCTACAACAGTGGTTCCCAAACTTATTTTGTCGACTGCCTACTTTAAGTATAAATATTTTTTTAGCGCCCCCATTTTTCACCTATTTATTTAAAAACCACTATAACGTCAAATTAAATTATTTAATTATTATGACCTATGTATGCATTAAAGGAGAGTTCTAAACGAAACTTTTACTATAACCCGCAAATTGAAACCTGAGCGCAGTAGGTAACATACAATCACAACGCCCCCATTTTCTTTTTGGGTCTCTTAACGCCCCCCATGAGACCTGCAGCGCCTACAAGGAGGCGTTATCGCCCACTTTGGAAAAGACTGATCTATAACAATAATTCCTCAGCAAACTCGTTCTGATTTTTTATCGCAAATGATTTTTTGCCAGAAGCCAGTTGTCATCATAGATTTTTAATATCATGTTGTTTGACACAACACACTTCCCTTATCTTTTGCACGCATTTGTATCCGCTCTTTCGCCGCAATACGATTTCATATCGTTCACACTAATTCCATGCTATTTTACTGCAAGTAAGCATGATGACAGTTAACTAACCTGCAGATGCGTGTACCCGGCGTGGTCGAGGTTGGGCGGCGCGGTGCAGGCGGAGCCGCTGGAGCCGCTCCCGGGGGACGAGCTGCCGCCCGGCGAGCCCCCGCCCCCGCCCCCGCCGCCCCCCGCGCCCGGGCCCGCCCCGCCGCCGCGCACTGATGCTGCGGACAGCAAGAATTTATATCGAGGTAATAGTATTATGGAATTTGCAAGTAAAGTAAGACGTGAAAATATTGTCAAATTGTCGTAGGTGCTTCATACTGCAAGAAAATCACGTTACTAACGTACGTAATAGAACGTAAAAAAGGAAAAGACACCAACCGTGCAGGTCCTTGTCATCGTGTCGCTGGTGGTGCGGCGAGGCGTGGTGTGGGGCTGGCGGTGGTGGTGGGGCGCTGCGCAGCGGGAAGGCCTCCTCGGGCAGCGTCCAGTCCGCCGCCTCCGTGTCCACGTAGTGCGCGGACGCGGCCGACACCCAGCCCGCCGCCTCCGACACTACTAACACACAACATTCACTAACTAACTTATAAGGCTTAATTGATTAATGACGGACCTAACCTTTTATTGGTTAGAACCTTCTCAAGACATGCGTTTGTGTGTTAAACATATTATGTTCTATGTGTAGGTGTTATTTTTCTGTGTAATATGTATATGTTTAATATAAAGTTCATCAGTTGTCTATGTACGTGTTCACGCTTACCTTCAGTTCTAATGATTTTAGCCTGCTTGGTGGGTGGTATGTATATGCTGAGCGTCGGTTTGCCCAGCACGCCGCTGTTGTGGAACTGTGTCTCCGCCCAGTCTTCCACTTCTTCTAACGGTTCCTCTTCTACCGCGCTGTTTATCGAAAAGTTATGTTTGTTAATGGAATGGATCATCTTTTGTAAGCTCCAAGTTTGTAGCTAGAGTAGCCTACCTGCTGGGGTAGGGGTGCGTGTAGGGCGGCGCGGGCGGCGGGTCGGGGCGCGGCGTGTCGGGCGGGGGCGCGGGCGGGGCGCGGCCGGGCGCGGCGCGGGCCCGCACGTGCGCCCGCACCACGCCCCACACGTGCGCCACGAGCGCGCGCCCCGCCGCGCGCGCCACGCCCGCGTTGTGCTCGGCCAGCGCGCCCGCGCCCGCGCCCCGCATGCGGTACAGCCGCGCGCACTCCACCAGCGCGCCCTCGGCCGCGCCCCCGCCCGCGCCCCCGCCCGCCCCCGACGTGAACCGGCTCAGAGTGGACGACGCGCCGCCGGGGAAAGCGCGCTCCAGCGCCGCCTGAGCCGTCGGCGATAACGAACCTGCAGTCGGTTGCTTGCGACTGTAAAAACACGAAAGTTAAACTGTCGCCGCAAAAAATCTGCGGATAACCACGCCGACCTACTTTAAAATTGCAAATAACATTTCTTCACAAAGAAACAAGAAACATGCGAATTTTGATATGGCAACACTCACCCCAAGCCCGGCACATGCCTATCGGGATGCGCGGGCGCAGCGGGCAGGGCGGGCAGGGGCCGCTCGGGGGCCGCGTGCGCTATCTCCCCGCGCGCGGACACGCACACGCCGTGCGGGTTCGCCCACAACACCGGGTGCGCCGCCTCACTGAACCGGTGACGATATAGACTGCAGTCCTGAATTAACAGGCCCAAACAGTTAATTCCGTAGCCAACAACTGCTTGTCAACAACTAAACGAGGGACTAAGTTATGGATCTACATCGAAGAGGATTTTTTCGTCGAAAAAAATGCAATATTTTAAGTGCTTGTAGGTAGGAACTGTTTAAATTTATCCTCATTTTGATAATATTGCTACTATTGTCTACTCACCCTACTAGTAGACAAGAAGGAGTGTGGCTCGGCCAGCCAGGCGATGGCGGTGGTGACGTCACGATGCTCCGCGAAGGTGGCGAGCGGCACGTGGGGCCGCCGCACGTCCCACACGTGGACCGCGCAGTCCAGCACCAGCGCGCACGACGCCACCTGGTGCCTAATAATAAGAAATTTGGAAATATTATTTTGGAACGGTTACGTCTTTATGTGTAGACAATATTGAGAAATCACTGATTTATAGCATCAAATCTATACTCTATACTAATATATAAAGCTGAAGAGTTTGTTTGTTTGAACGCGCTAATCTCAGGAACTAATGGTTCAAATTGAAAAAATCTTTTTGTGTTCAATAGACCATTAATCGAGGAAGGTTTTAGGCTATATAACATCACGCTGCAACTAATTTGAGCGAAGATACGATGGAAAATGTGGCAAAAACGGGGAAAAATATTAATCTTCGAGGGCTTTCGTTCAAAAATTCCTAACTTATATCTTCTAACCACGCGAACGAAGTCGCGGGCAACAGCTAGTAAGAATATAAACGTTTTCTCATTCTGAAATTGCGATACAGCTTTTGCTTTGCCATGGATTATAATAGGGAAGAACATTAAATCAATTTAAATAGGTACTAACTTTTTTTGTGGCCTCCACTTGACGTGTCCGACGGATGCTATCGTGTATATCGTGTGCTCCAGATTAGGCTTGCCGTATATGTCCCACACCTAGAAACCACACCATACCTTTAGTATTTAAATAAAAATGCTGCTTTTACATTTTTTATATCATTTACATTGAACTTTTGCACCCACCCATATTGAAATGAAATGAAATCATTTATTCTGTAAGTAGGATATATCATCACTTTTACACATGTCTTCTTGTTTTTTAGAACGCTGGGAGTCGTCATAGCGATAAAAGAAAGGGATTTACAGAGAGGCAAAAACCGAAGTTGCAGCTGCAGTTTTAATATTTATGGGTTCAAGGAAGTTAGTAATAACCCAGTCAATAGAACGCAGAAGTAAAATACAGACAGACATCTATTTATTAATAAATTTTTTTCGATAATATTGTCGCGACAAAGATAAGGGAACACAATTGTCTAGTCTAGTCGCTCCATGTGTTGAGGTCACGACCTGCTGCGTTGTTAAATCCCCAAGTGTGAGGAAAATTATTTAATCGGGTATTTTGACCTTGGCTGCCCTCGCGACCACATTCAATGCTTTTGATAAATGTCCGGGTTTCACTTGTTAAATCAAATTTTGTAATACATTAAATCTCATAAAAATATTTATCGAAGCATGATTCAAACGAGAGAAATCAACAAGGATTGATAGAAAAACAACGATTTTTGATAACGATACAGTACAGTGTCCATGAAAATATAATAGTTCCTACATCAAACCAACCAACTAATTAAACAATTATAAATTTATTGTCATCAACTCAATTTGTATTGTGTCTGATCTAAAAATATCTATGCGTGACCAACTGCAAAGTTATCAAGTGACCCAAATATTTATCGACTAGACGCAGATAATGCAAATACTCATGACCCGGCGTTTCGAATTCGTATAAATTAACATGCCAAATATATGCATTAATGAATAATTACTGTGTATTGCGATCCGTTATTATCGGTTTTAAATCTTACGAATACTTACGAGTTCTTTATATTATGCATTAAAAAGGAAGATTTTTATATTTTATACCTAATACTCAAAAAATATCAGGACATTGTAATATTTACAACATGCAAATAATTATCAAACAAAATTTAATTTTTCATTTGAAAATAAATTTAGATTGATAACAGTCAGGTTAAGGCTTAAGTAAGTCAAAATTCTATCCTACATATTTCCTAAAAGACCTTGATTTTACGTTATGGAACAGAGAAATGGACACACTCGCTTGCATTCATTCTTGATGCAGTCTTAGGTGAAACCTATTGAACCAGTACAGAAGTATACCTTGATAGTTTTATCCCTAGAAGCTGTAGCCAGCCAGGGCATCTCGGGGTGCCAGTCGCAGGCGAACACGGGCCCCGAGTGCGCCGTGAACTGCATGAGGCAGCGCTCGTGGCGGCGCACGTCCCACAGCTGCACGTTGCCGTTCTCCGACACGGCCGCGAACGTGTTGTTCTGGTGCGGGCTGAACTGCACGTCGCGGATCGACTCCGTGTTGCTGTGGGAACATAAAACTAGTTTAAAGATTGATGTAACGTAGACAAGGCGCCAGCGTTCAGCATGTTAAAACTTTATCTGTTTCCAGCATTAGCTCATTGCTTGCTATGTACATGGATGAGCATAATTATTTTATTCTTATTTATACAATCAACACTTCCCACTGCAATGCAACTGGCTATGCTAATATCGTGTAATTACTGTAACAATATGGCTTAGCAAATTGTAAAGTAAATTAGTAGAAGTAAGGACTAATTTACTTTACAATTTATTTAATTTCTGTAAATCACATAACATCAACAATATAGATTAGTCTGACCTAATAAAAGTCCTGGCCACTTCCTTCATGCGGAGGTCAAAGCATTTCATCATGCCATCCTGAGAGCCGGAGATGAGGAGAGCTGGCTCTGTCAGGTGGAAGCTCACCTGGATAGAACAAATTATTTACAATGTCAAGACATGATGAGGACATAATGAAATATATTTTTACCATAATCAGTGACAAATAACATTTTACCATTTTGTTACTAAATCTTAACAAGAGGTCAGTGTGCTTAATTTTTATCATGTTCACAAGAAAATTAAACATTGATAAGAATAACATCTTTTTACTTTTCCTAGAGGTATTTATGAAAATCTATAATAAGTTATCATATGGTCACCCTTCTATCTTCATTGCCCTTATCGCAATTATTTTGTTTGGGGTAAGTGCAGGGTGTCTTCTTCTTCCATACCTTTCTATCTGACATCTAGCACTTTTTATGGTGATGATATACTTGTTTCTACTTGTGGCAAATATCTATAGTCATTATTTTTTGGAAATCAAAAAGTTTAGGGTTGGTTAAGTTTGTATTGAAATGTGGTGTTATTTATTTCTATATGGGGTACCTTATTGACAGTCCTCTTGTGGTCTGAAAACACATGTTCCTGTTTGGAGCGTCCGGAACGGCCCAGGTTCCACACAACCACTGCCCCATTTGTAGCTGCGGTTGCTAAAGTATTTTCTACAAGGCAAAATTACATTTGTTGTTGAGTCTATCAAAACATGCAGAAGTATTTGCTTTCTATTCAACTGAAATAAATGTACACACCTTCAATAGTACTCCAGGCCACATCAATTGAAGAAAAATTAAGATTAAGATTTTTCCCAACTCTTAAATTGCAGACTTCAGAAAATTCATTTTCACCAATAGAAAACACTTTAAATACTGAAAGAAAACATACGTCAATCATACACGGGAAAGTTTAATATAGCTTGATTATACTACAAATATTATATATTATTTTTAGTTACCATTACGACCGGCTATGACAACCTGCGAGCAGTCCTTATTTAACGCCAAGGCGTTTGCCGGTCCTTCTTGCGAAACGCAAATTGTATTTGATGGAATCATTGTTAATATTTAAATTAACATTAAAACAATATTTTCTCACGGAACTATTTTCGTCACATGATAAATATTATACGTGAACACTTTACTGTAGCCCTAATTCAATTGAATGTATGACTGTGGTCAAAATTAGATAACTACTTCAACACATAATTTAACACAATAAAATAATTATCAGAATACAAATTGCCAGTTTGTTTTGATTTAGAGGTTGCTCCTTTTGTCAATGTCATTGTCAATTGATTTGACAAATTAAAGGAACGGCGCGTTTTACGCACTATTTGCGCAAGAACAGGAAAAAGTAATTTCTTCACCAGGTTGTACAAAAATCTGGATAGGTTTAACATAAGTTTCTATGCAAAAAACGGAGTTTCAAGAACGTTAGAAATACGTTTGTGTACTTAGTTTACAGTTCATGTAAGTTTAAAGGGAAGCGAAGAGAAAAAATCAAGTATGAGATGTCATCAATATTTCGAACCTGGTAATAAAAGTCAATATGTCAAAACTCAAACGTCAAACGCAGGTTTTCTTTTTTCATGGATATTTTTCGAAAAAAACGCAATAACAGCGTATTGGTCGTTTAAATAACTGCTATGACATTTCGAAAATAAATAAAACTGTTAGTATGTGAAAAATAGTAAGAGCTTTATACATCAATTTGGGACGATGGATAGCGGAGACAGGATTTTAGTGGCTGCGGGGCTGACGGCGGCAGTGGTGGTGGGTGCGTTTGTGCTGTGGGGTCCTGGCGGGGCTCCGAAGGTGCGTAAGCGTAGGGGGCAGATCGCCGGCCTCCAGAACCTCGGCAGAACCTGTTTCCTGAACACACTACTGCAGGCGCTGGCAGCTTGTCCCATTTTCATAGATTGGCTCAAGAAGTATGCTAAAGCTGATAGCCACAACAGTATGATCACCACACTGTACACAGTTATCGAAGGTAATCATAATTTAATAGATATATTTATGGATGTTTTTCTATTTATGCATGCTGTAACATCTTTATTTTCTCAAAAAAATATATTATCGAAATGTGGGACAAAATAAATAAAAATCAAAAGGTTTTGGCTTGACCTACCCAAAAATGTAACTTCTACATAAAGCATGTAGTAAACTATCTAATCTTATCACCAAGTGTCCCATGTCTATGACTATCCTAGAAGATAATCAGGTTTTATACCATGGATGAACTGAAAATATTTCAAGCAGTATATGTTTTTTGAAACTAAAACTATTTTTCCTGATAAATATGAAAAAAATTGTGGTATAATATTTAAGCGGAGTAAAAAGACTATATTATATGCTTATGTATTTAATAGTAGGATCTCTGTAAAGGATCTGTCAATTAATGATGATAATAGTGACACTACTAAGTGTAAACCTAAATGCATTTTACACTACTCAATCAAGAGATTCAACAGTTGTTTGTAGTGTGTTGTCTAAAATGGTTCTTATCTATATAGCATGATGTATTGTGATGACTTGAGTATGATATCACGCTGTTATCACCTGTTTTGACTGAGCCAAACATCTTCATAACAGAAAATTTTAAAGCAGAGGTTGAATATATTATTTTATGATAGGACTACATGTCTTTCGTGACAGAATATTTCATAAAATAAAGTCATTAGTCATTGTCCTCAATCTTTCTTTAGCAAAGCTTGTTCCATTTTGAATTCTGACAAAAATTATTGAGCAATGTAAAAGGTTGCAAAGGTAGACAATCAGTTTCATTTGTAATAGGAGAATGTTTTCTAATCCATCCATTGTATTGAATAGAGTAAAACATGAGTGAGATTGTAAACATTAGAAGTATTGTTTTATTCTACAATTAAAAACATTATATGCTTGTCTGAGGGACCTCAGCAGGTGCTCAATAGTGGGAATTATGAATAAATTGCTGTATTAAGGCTATTATTATAATGTATTCTTTATGTTATTAATTCATTTATTTATGCCAATGATTAGTTATGTTTCCTAAAGAGTAGGTATCTGCTGCAGCAAGCTTAGTTTGCCTGCAAGTGATTACTCATGTAAACCTATCTAGCAAGATCTTTGATTGATTTGCCAGTCTGTTACCTTAACAATGTGCAAGTTTATATACCTATTTACTTAACTGGTTTTAACACATAAAGGTACTGGATTTCATTTAAACTTGCCTTGTCAGTTGTGAACGGCACGCACGAGTCAGCTCGCGGCACGCCGGTGTGTCCGCTGGGCGTGCTGCAGGCGCTGCGCGCGGCGGGCTGGGTGGTGCCCGCCGACCAGCAGGACGCGCACGAGCTGCTGCACGTGCTGCTGTCCTGCATCGAAGAGGAGACCACCAGCATGTCTCGGAAAGTATGGCATTTCGTCAGACTTATTAATAATTTAATTTCGCCGCTTGTTAGTCCACTGAGTGCATGTCTTTCTCGGCAGCCGGGCTGCCTGTCGGACGCGCTGGGGCTAGGCGGCGGGCGCGCGTGGTCCGCGCTGGCGTCGCCCGCGTCCCCGCCGGCGGCGCCGCACCCGCTGCGTGCGGACTCCACGCCGCCGACGCCCTCCGCGCTGTCGCTGCGCCCCGCCTCCGCCGCGCCCACCGACGAGCCCGACCTCATCGACTCTGGTGACTTATTCTTTCTAGAGTATTTTTTTACACTTATATTATTGGAATAGCATAACTAACAAATACAAATTAAAGCTGTTACTTATACTTTAGAAGAACTTTGTGGTGTTTAAAAAGCCATTTCGTTTTAATTCTGTTTGAATGTCTCGCAAAGTTTCTCTCTAAAAGCAAGTAAAGTCATATAATATATTTAAATTTCATGTATAGTTTTTAGTTTGCAATGTTTTATGCTCTGTTGGAGATATGCATGAATTTACAGAACAAGTTTAACTAAATTAAAATTAATGTAAATGTTAAATAGACAGGGTGATGAATTTTTACTGACTACCAAAACACGATAGTCGCATTTTCAACTGTTTTTTTTTTCAAAATTTTGACATTTTTGGACTGTTCTCTGTAATTCTACTGTATCATTCGAAAGACGTTACCAGCGGGTATTTATGCAGTAAACATGTTAGTGTGCAGTTTTCGCTCACAGTGCGGTTTTGCAGAGCCGGCGGAGCCCCCGCGGCTGACGAAGGGCGTGTCGCGCTCGCTGTGCCACCTGAGCTCGGTGGGGCGGCGCTGGGCGGCGCCGGCGGCCGCGCGCCCGCCCCCCGCGCCGCCCTTCCGCGGGACGCTGGCCTCGCGGCTGCAGTGCACCGTCTGCTCCAATAAGGTCACTATACAACATTATGTGCTCGAGTTTTCTCTTTGCTCGCTAGCTCCAGAACAGAAACTCGTTGTTATACCACCAATCCGCCCTAAACGTGCTATAGGGAAAAGTATAACAAAAATGTCGACTTCCTGAAATATTGTTGCAATAATAACATTAATTAGTTTTGCTGATAAAATGTAAAACATAATTTTTGTGTATCCACAGACACCGATCCGGTACGACAAGTTCGATAGCATCTCTCTGTCGATGACCAACTCTAGTGTCGGACTAAGTGGCTCCTTCAGTCTCTCAGGTATTTAAACATTAGTTTTGGCGATCAGCGCTATAATAGTTTCAAAAGTGGCGATGTAAGTTATAACGATAAATCTCAGGCACTAGTTTTCTCTATAAAAATTACTTATGTTTTTAGGAGTCATAACAGTTCGTCGGTCAACGCTTAACAACAATAAAATATTATTTGCCTGTCTGTCATAGTGTGATGTCTTAAGTTCGTACTGACAGGCTTGCTGCGCGCGTTCACTGCGCCGGAGATGGTGAAGGGCGTGCGCTGCGGCAAGTGTTGCCCCGAGGGGGGGGAGGGCGCGCCCCCCGCCCCCGCCGGGCCCGACGCCAGCCCCGCGCCCGCCGCATACACCAAGCACATACGCACTGTCAGCTTCGGGAAGGTCAGACTCTAGTTCTGATATCTTTAAATGTGTTTTATTTAAATATGACAGAAATGCCTGATCATCGTCAGCCTAGCCTTTTATCAGCTACGCTGGGGGCGGCTTCAAATCTATCCGGTTGCAGCTAAGTACCAGTGTTTTATAAGGAGCAATTATCTGACCTACTCAACCTGGGCAGTACAATACCTATTAGTAAGACTGTTTATAAGACTTTTTCGCTTCTATCTACAGTATCTACCCATAACGACTGTCAATAATGTCGAAATATTCAATAAAGGTTATGTCAGAAATGCTTGAAATTTAAAAATATTTGAATGTTCATGTCAAAATATGAATGTAGTTGAACCCTGCATGTTGTTTGTGTCAGCTGCCGTACTGCCTGTGCCTGCACGTGGGCCGCGTGGAGTGGCAGCGCGGCGGCCTCAGCAAGCGCAGCGAGTTCGTGGCCTTCCCCGAGGCCCTATCCATGGCGCCCTACGCTACCGTGCAGCAGCCTAAGGTACCTGCTGGATTTACGTGCACTTGGTTTAACTGATTCACGTGAAACCACCTGTCACATAACTGCTTCATTTGTCAGACTGTTCTTGTAAAGCATGAATCATGTGATGTATAGGTGGACCTTGTGTCGCTGGTGAGCCAGGGCCGGCTGCGCTCGGGGCTGTCGGCCTTCAACACGGGCGAGCAGGCGGGCGGGGGCGCGGGCGGGGGCGCGGGGGGCGCGGGCGGGGGCGCGGGCGAGGGCGGCGCGCTGTACCGGCTGGCCGCCGTCGTCGTGCACGTGGGCGGCCCGCGCTCCGGACACTTCGCCACCTACCGCCGCGGGAACGGCTTCGAGTCCAAGCGGTAACACACACATATACCAACCTGTCTCACTATTCTACTTAAGTTTAACGGTTAAAGCAGTTCACTATTATTAAATAGGAAAATCGTCTTTGCACTTCATATTCGCAAATTCTATATCGAACCGTGGCAGCTACTTTATCAACACTTTTTAATTTGTGACTGTTCATTAAAGTTTACCAAAGCGATGGTGCATGTCGCTACACAAGTAGTGTAACCACGTCCGCTTGCAGCTGGTGGTACACGTCGGACACGCTGGTGCACGAGGTGTCCCTGCAGGAGGTGTTGCGCTGCTCCGCCTACCTGCTGTTCTACGAGCGCGTGCGGCCCGACCGCGCCATGACGGCCTCCGCTAACGAACACCACTTCTAACTCACTGCCGACTTGGCGACGCCGATGACAACAGAGAAACTATACCAACTAACCTTGGAACGGTTTAACCCTTTGAGAAGTTAAATTGTCGTTGCTGTAGTACTTAGATTACCAGCACTGAACAATTTTTAACCAGCCAATCTAACAGTGGCAATCAAACAATTTGTGTTTGCCACTTGCTATCGTCAAATTTGGTAAAGGTTAGAGTAATTTTGTATTTTTTTCTCGTCTCATCGGCTTCATACAGTATAACACAAACCACAGTGTTGATAAATTGAAGTTGTTCATAGAACAAGAGGTATTAACGGGATATGAGATAATGAGAAATAGTAATCGTTACCGTCTCGTCATGAACACTCCATTTATTCATTAATCTGTGGTCGTTTGGTAAGGGTTGTCACTCTTGTGTATTTGAGTAACTTATAATTTGTAGTACAATTATTAAAATTAGTAGGAATATAATATCTATGCAGTATCAAGAAAATAGTGATACAGATTAAATCCGTATATACGTGTTTCAAACAATGTAAGACACGAGAAAAATAGTAAATATACTTAGATTTTAACATTATAATTATTGTGCTGCATATAAGCACACTTGTAAAAGTGGCACATTTGTTTGTAGTGACAAATTGTGTTTTATATTTTTGTACTAATAATTTAATTAAACAGGAGAGTGATAACCCATGCTATATATAACATCACTTCACAAGAACTGACATCCCAAAAAAGTCACTAATTCATAATAATTATAAAATTTATACCTTTTGGCTGTGTCCTTATCAATTGTGACCTATTCCACTCAATTTTTCTTCATATTCTTGTCAAGAAGCTCATTTTTCAGTATTAGGTCAGTGTTGCCATTAGATATTTGTGTGTACGTATGCTGGCAACATTTATTTGTGTTTTATTTGGCTCATCTATTGTGGCCTAATGTCTCACAATTACATTGTACACAGTACATTGATCAATTTGGCTGGATTAGCAAATACTTGCTTGATTCTATAAAAAGAACTTTGTCATAGATTATTAAAATCAATTATTTATTTCCAAATTGATAAAGAAATATTTGAAAATATGAGTATAGGATAGGTATGTACCTACCGTTACGTCAGCATAAACTAAAAATATTCTTATAGTACAATTGTAAGACAGTGTACACACTATCACATAGTTTTGAACGTACTCCTTTCATGTGAAGACTACATATCCTGGGTAAGTAATAGATAAGATATTAGTGCCGGGGACAGCGGTACATAACTTCAACAGCACATTAGAATCTTCAATCTGCTATGTACAAAGTTTTCATAAAGTTTCTGACGGTAGCTTGATACAAGTCCATTCGGCTTTGCTAATTTAATACACAAAAATATTAAAAATACGTGTAAAAGATTATGCAAAGTTGCAAAAAAAAATGAGAGTTTTCGCTTTTGTGAGTCACCGAATTGAGCCCACTTGAAGATACTCTAAAGTCTTTTATATTTTGTACAGAGCAGATGTCGTTGTAGTGTATCAGTCACATTAATGTTGTTTAAATACTTAACGTAATAGTTTTTCGGAGTCGTAGTTGTCTGAAGGGTATTTAGTGTCATATTTATCAATTGATTTGATCTCTGTCTCTCGGTGTGGAGCCTGTAGTCCCTCTCTCACGTAGCGTGCTAGCCTTCATCTGAACTATAAATATTTTATTGTGCATTTGACATTATAATTACTTGTTGCCCTCGTGTAAGGCTACATGCTACGTTATTTTTAGAAGTCTTGAATATCAGAGAGTCCTATTTTTTCACTCTGTCGAACTTTTAGCTGATTCGCAGAACTCAATTTCGTCAATACAAATCTACACAAGTTAGATAGTTTTTACTGTAACGATACGATAAATATAATACTTCGTTTTTGCTAACCGTATATTGAAATACTGGATTATGCTTTTATACTACATCCGTTCTAAGAAGATCCTTTTGAGTGGGTAAAAAAAAGTGACCAAATAGTTACGAGCAAGTACGTTGCTGATTCGATTTGAAGTGAAATTCAAGCTTGAAATCGTATACATTCTGCGAAAAGATTCTTCTACAAACGGAGAGTACCCTCTTACAATAGATCTGTAGCAGCCACCTCAACTAACTTGTGTTGTATTTGTGGGTGTGTCTCGAAGTATGTGTGCCATGATAATGAGTGATATAGCTTACGCTTCTGACGTGTGATACTCAGCACAAACAACATATTGCGCTTCTAGGAGCACGTGTTGTGCAACCATTCAATCTGTATGTTACAATTTTTATCTTGGTTGGGGAAAACTGACGAGCTTTGAGCATGTTTCATTATTACAAAATGACTATTAGGTATGTTTATTGATTTACAAATAACTACAGGTCATATTATTTATCAGGTCAGTGGATCCTTAAAAATATTAGTTATAAACAGATTATATTGTTAACTACACATTAGTACACATTGATTTTATCAATATCCAATTTATTAGATAGTTTATATTCATAAAACATGCTTTATCTTTGTCAAGTTTCTGTAATCCTTTATAAAGTGAAGTGTGAGGGGTGTGACCAAACTAAGTAATGACGTAATAATAGCCTATCCGGAGTAGCTATACTTTTTGAGCGAAATATATATTTAAGGATACTCGTTCGACGTACGCTGGTACGTCAGTCCTATATTCTCTGCATTTCTCTTCTAGGCGGTAGTTCAGTCTGACAATGCTTGAGATATTTACGGAGAGTGTTCTATTTAGGGCCTCTGCACACAAGGCTACGTAAATCTTGGTAGGTACTAGTGTCAATAAGCATTCGAAGCTACGAATCCTCATGAATATAGGTACAATAGGTACCGCAGACTTTCATAGCCTTGTGTAAAGGAAAGCCATGAGTTACTTGACTTTGACAAATGTTTTTGTTAGATTAAGGCAGTGACTCGACTAAGTCGCTGAATTTCATGTAAAGAGAAAACCTATGACTAGACAGCATTCTACAACAAGATGTCCAGGAAGTGATGGCGAGTGTGTTGCATTACTTGTTGATGTTTATGGTGTAATCGCAATCGAGAACGCCGGAGGGTTACGTATGATTATCATCTCAAGCTGCTAACATATCCATACTGGATTGACGTACGTAGAGCAGCTTTTGTTGCTAACCGCACATGTTATAAATACTCATATCTAGGAACTACCGCCAGTTATTTATGTACTTACGAATGCATTTATTTTACACAATTGACTTGTCCATTCGTGTCCTTCCTGTAAATAGTATTATAATGTTGTAATAAATGTTTTGAAAATCAAATTTTCTAATAGTAATGCTCATTTTATAATATCAATTCTTATTGGAGGCTAAATAACGTGGAGTTGTGAAAATTCTTGTAAAGTAAGGGTGGGTGGGAGTATTGGTGCCTAAATTGTGGCCATTTGTGGCTACGACTGAGCAAAGATGCCATTTTATATCGTTATCGCATAAATGTAGCTTTAGATGTTATTTTATTTATTGTTTTGACGGATAGAGGCTTGAAACGGTAACGTACCATTTTCGTTTCCATGTAGGTGCCTATTGACAACAAGAAACACCTACATGCATTGTATCTAAAAGAAATTGCACAATATGTCAAAATAAGAATTTAAAAACAGGAAAATCTTATAAATGATTAAAAATAAATGTAATGTAGTAATATCCAAATCGAATAGTTTATATCCTTAATTTATTGTTGCAACTTTCGACGTATTGACCACGAACTGTATTGAGCCGCTCGCTTATGAGTCATAGTTGTTGATTTCAATTCGCCAGTAAAATGTTGTGCAATATCATCATTGCATGTATATTGTTTACCAACATTACACCCGGTTGTAAAATTACTTTATTCTGCGTAGATTCATTCAAGTTCTCAGCGCAATTATTGTCCACCGAATTACCTCATAAAAACTATATTATTTGCTAGTTTTATTTCATTTTGGTGGTCAAAATAAATGTAACAGTATGCAAGTTCTTTTAACCAGATATATTGCGCAACAATTTATTGTTTACTGAAATTTAGTTGTCGCTAAGTTTTTGTATATTATTTTTATTTAGGATGAGCTTACCAACCCTTGTATTGTGTTGTTGGGTCAGGTAGTGATAGATAAATATGCAATAAATTATTACTTGTGCCTGATGTTGTTCCACAGAAATATTCATGACATGTTATGTTGCAGACAAATAAAAAAAACGGCAAATACAAGAAAATGTTTTATTGCTAAAGAATTAAAACTGCATTCCTTACGTCTATTTAACAATTCAGTTTACAGGATAAGGATAATCAATGAATGAGTGGTATCCTCTCTGGCTGCTCAACACAACACATTAGATTGGTTGGAAACTAGGAAATTATGTAAACTTATGTTTAACATTAGTAAATTGCATTGCATAATTGTTTTAGTCAATATTGGTATTGGCGGTGTTTGAACTTCCAGAGTAACGCATGTGGCAACTGTAGATAGGATGGATTGTATCTAAAAAATGTTTATAAATAAAATGTATTATAAGTGGTCAGTTTTTTCTTATTGTGCATATCCCTTACAGCTACATAGAATAATATCTATCAATATCATCTTATTGCTTTGGTAAATAACCAGGCACCTGTGTATGTACTATAAGTAAGCTTATTTACTCTTACAAGTTGATGTTGAAACAGAACAGGCATATACCAAAAGTGGAGCATTATAATTGGTCTGTGTTAGTAAATCAAAACATAATCATAATAATCACAATTTATTAACTTCTTTACATAAAAACATGGACAATAGTCAAAACACATTGGTTTGTTATGAATTCTGATCCACAGTTATTCAATTTTCTTAAGTTTTCTGTGCATGTGTGTGTGCAGAACCTAACACAATGAACCACATCACAAACAGTCCGCTCCCCCACAGGGCTGTCATTATGACATGCTGTCAATAAGGGATGCTCGCATTGTGGAGGTGATTGCTGTTGGCTTAGCATCATTCAGCTTGAATACACTTTCTATTACTGAGATTTCTGTTGATGTGGTATCCAGGCCACAAAATGCGCACCAATCATTGACTACCATTCCTGCAGCAATGACATCACTGCCTCTGTTCACAGTCCCTGCTACCAGTGGCACCTGTAGCAGTGAGGAGAGCTCGTCTTGGTCTTGGATCGTTGTTTTAGGGTGCACCAAGCCACCGCGATTACTGAGTGCGGCGTACGACCCGACCAACACGTTTCCAGCTACCGTCTGCCTGAACACTTCTACGTCTAATGTGTCTGCTAAAATTTCTTCTGTATCGCGATCTAAATCGGGATGCACAAGCGCTACATAGTCGTTGCAGGCGATAACGTTACCGAGAGCACTGAGTCGCTCCTCCACACGCTGTACCTTGACTGTGTCCGGCAGACTATTTCTAATGTGTTGCAATTCTGTGTCTGTTGTTGATGATGGCACAATAAGCCCGTTTTTGTTTCCCACTGTCATCCTGCCGATGATCCTGCAGCCGGCCACGCTTGCGTGTACCACTGGGATCGTCTCTGCCAATTCAGCCTCAAACACGCTGTAGAAATTCTCCGATCCTCCGATAGCAACGAGGCAATAAGAATTTGTTAATTTACTGAACACCCCCACTTCATTATTGTTTTCAAATTGTACTCGGACTGCCATATTGTGATTTATACAAATTCTATTTGTAATTACAAGGTATTTCACAACAATTACGGTTCACGTGGGGAAAAAATAAAAGATACTGGGATCTGCGGTCAAATGGCAATTTATACGTCAATTTGACAGCTACGTGCACACTTTATCCGGTTTTATCAAGCGTGACGTTCCGTTACATTTTGAACATTTTTGTCATGAAAAGTTTTTTGTCTCTTTCTCTAATGGAATGAATCTGACTCATTTTCCCTTACAAATGAT
This sequence comes from Trichoplusia ni, assembly GCF_003590095.1. Lineage (NCBI taxonomy): Eukaryota > Metazoa > Arthropoda > Insecta > Lepidoptera > Noctuidae > Trichoplusia > Trichoplusia ni. Next base: position 2,919,078 of record NC_039493.1, read on the forward strand.
GACAATCAAAGTTTTCTCTCACTCTTATGTATGCTTGTTACATGTTCAGCATTAAAAGTTTGTCAGTGAGTCATGCGATTTGGATGCATTCAAGATTAATTTTACATTTCGCACTGGTACGAAAATTATTTATACTTGTACCAATTTATCCTCTTTGGCTAAATTTACGAATAAATGCAAAATAATATGGTTGTCAAATAAATCCATGTGTTAAGATTTACCTGACACATGGATATGTTTTTTAAAATGGATATTATGTAACAATTTGTGTTACCTACTATTTTTATATAAAAATAAAAATATGAAGCAATGTCTTCGCGATGAAGATGAAAAATGCGTAGATTCGTAACGTTAAATTGTTTAGTGGATTGCAATGATACGGAACTGTTCACAAGTGATGTTATTCAAAACCTGAGGCAGGCTGTGCTTGCTCCAGTCGCATACACACCAAAGATTCAACAAGCTTTACAAAGAGTTAATTTCAAATATCACAGAACTTGTAGTTTCTCAAACCTTATAAAGGTATAAGTTTTTAAATGTTTGTTTAGTTTCATTTTGTATAGTCACAACGATAACAAATTGATACCCATGGGTTAAGTAAAATTTCTGCATCAGCATTTTTTATCATTTACAAAATTTGATCGGTCTTTCAGATAAATTAATCGATGTTCAGGGCATTTCTTTAGCGGAGAGTTGGTCTGAGTTACTCTTCTTTCAGTAGTTTGAAGCCAGTACTGTATAATATGTTTCAGGAGTGTAATGCTGGCGAGGGCGAGACCCTGTTAATGTTCTGGGGCTACGAGCGCTCTGATAGTAAGGTCACGATAAGCATGTCCGCCTCGAGCTGTTCCTCGTTGCACCTGCCTGTAAGTGCTGCACTAGATGGCAAAGCGTTTAAAATGCAAATGCTAGGGATATGTTAAAACCGCCAAGTGAATTTGCCTTTCTGATCAGATTTCGGTTATGGCGCTAAATAAACTTGAAAAGAGCAGGAAAAGTAGTTTCTAAAGGTTAAACTTATTCATGGCGTGTTCAGACTAGGCGCATAGTCAGCTGCCGCCTGTGAAAGAGTTGCAGTCGCAATCGTTTAGATATTCTGGTATCTAACTAAAGTACCTGTTTCCACCTGACACTCACTGGGGCTGACTGAGATTGCTCACAAATGGTGGCTGGCTACATGTATTTTAAAGTGGCGTAAGACGCTGTTGATGTACAACGAGGATGATGTTAGTATTTCGGTATGTACACAGACGAGTACGCCAAGCTGCCAGCGCGACAAGGAGTTGCGTTCTACTGCCCAGCAGACGGATATCAGCTGTCGGTACTCCCCCGGCATCGCCTCACCAAGTAAATGGAGTTTTGTTCTCTTAGCTAGGTGCTCCTTATCGTAGATCTTGAATAGGTATTCTCTAAGATTTAGGCAGCAGAATCATACGTACAGACACATTTACGGCAAGTCATTAATAGTTTAAACGTTATGTGCAGCCACTCCCAATGAGACGGAGGAGCAGCGGCAGCTGCGCGCGCGCATCGCAGACTCGCTGACGTTCTCGTCGCCCGCCTCGTCGCTGCTGCAGCCCGCCGGACGCTCCATGTCCATACTTAGCTCCGTGTGCGCATTGCTGCTCAATAAACAAGTGAGAGACCCTTTTGAAAAGGTATAGATTACTACTTATAACCCTTTATTAAGGTGCATTAAAACCCACAGCGAGACTCGTTGAAGTTAAATGGATAAATATTTCTTCTCTCCCTATCTTTGCACAAAAAACCTAAATATTTGCGAAGCTTTGAAGTTTAGTCTGTTTTCTGCATCCAGGGTTCGCAGGTCGCGAAGGAAGTATCCAGCTTCACGGGCAGCCTGCGCTCGGACAACATCTGCCGCATCTGCTTCGGCGGCGAGTCTGCGGAGCGGCTGGTGCGGCCGTGCTCGTGTCGCGGCACCATCGCCGCCGTGCACCGCACCTGCCTCGAGCGCTGGCTGCTGCAGGCCGCCACCTCCTACTGCGAGCTCTGCCGACACCACTACGTCGTCACCCGCAGCCACAAGTGAGTCGCACGCCATTAGCTAAACACCGTCATAGTCATATCATGCTACAATTTACCCTTTACTTTAGGATTTACCTTTAATTATAGGATAATTTTCACTATTATAAAATTTTGTGATTGTTTAATTGTCTGTGTGGCAGATGGTCGTGGATGAGGTCGATGGCGGAGTGGGCCATGTCGGGTCGCGGGCGCGCGCTGGCGGCGGACGTGTGGCGCGCGCTGGCGCTGGGCACGGCCAGCGTGCTGGGCACGGCGCGCGCACTGCACGCGTGTGACGCCGTGCTGCAGGCGGGCGCGCGCCGCGGCGGCGGGGCCGCGCTCGCCGCCAACCTGTTCTCCTCGCTGCTCATTGGAGTTATCGGTGAGCAGGTCATAAATTCATAATACCTACAACATAGGTACTCTGTACAATTCATTTTAATATTTGGCAGAATGTTCAGTTACGTAATATTTCACACAACGCTAATACTTGCTTTCTTTCTTGTGATTTGATCACATGATATTTAAGTTTAGACATCTATTCTTCGTAAATATTTGATTGTAAATTTTCAAGGCGCACTGAACGGGCTGCTGACGACGTGGATGCTATTGAAGATCCAGGAGCACCAGCTGTCGTGGCAGGCGTGGCGGGACAGCACGCTGCACGTGCACGTGACGCTGGCGGACGAGGAGAGCACGCTCACGCCGCACACGTCGGACGCCACCGTGGTGGGAGACGAGGACGGCAACGCCACCGCCGACCGCAGTACTAACGTAGCCGACCCCTTCATGGTAGCCCTGCCCTACACGCTGCCCGACCCGTGAGGTCAGTCACGTCATTAAAGAGCTCTGAACTCATTTCCTACTTTGAGAGAAACTAACTTTGTACTTCTCAGGGTGTCTGTCTGTATCCATCATCATAATATTGCGTTATAACATTAAATACCTACTTACAAAATATTTATATTTTCTAACTGTATGCATTTTGTTCACAGATACTTGCAAGTTCTTTAAACCTACATTGAAAATATAAATTCTATACGATACAAGTACTTTGGCACACTATTCTGGTTGTCGAGCTCCGACTTCGCCGATAACACATAACTTGCTACAAATATGATGTCATTACCGTTCCTCTGCTTCTTCTTCACGACGAGCACCTGCTTCATCATCCTGACGGGTCTGATAGTCACGCGCTACCGCAGAAACGCACGAGTCGACACCTTATCGTAATCAATGAATTTTCCTTGAGAGGCCAGCTTATGACGGCCTGGATCCGGCAACACTATTTATTCCTTTTCGAGCTTCGGTCGCTATGAGACCGACTCGAAATGAAAGTCAGTCGTTTATTGACTTTATTAATTTTGTGTTTGTAAAGTTAATTGCTGTATTTAAACAAAAATAATGACAACTACTCGTGTAGTCAGCCAGTGGGACATTAAATGCTCTAAGTGCAATACCCACGTTTCCTTAATTGATGATTTAAAAGCTTTCAATGTTATCACCTGATGGGACCGGCCGGGCGGCCCCGTCCCGCGCACACTGTGCACTGCGACTGTGATGTGTTAAACTTGCCTGCACACTCGGATCGACGTTTGACGCGAACCAGCTGACGGTGACGTCAATAATGATGTAATTGATCAAAACAACTCTGTAGGTAATTATAATCATGGCGTTGAAAGTGTGCTTTCTGAAAGCACCCCGTTCCGTGAAAATATTTGTCAAATAAGATCATTTATAACGTTGACAAATTGAGAGAGAATTAGTTACGACATTTAATAAAACTGTGTTCTTACTTCTCAAGTAGAAATTTGCCAGTTTTTAGGGTTAATTTGTTGATTATACTGATCCAGAACATTTTCCACGTATGCTTGTGTTGAAGAGGTCTCACTGAATGTTTTCCTCTAAGGTGGAGTTGCTGGTGGTGGCTTCAGTAACGCTAATGTTTGTACACACATTACTCACAAATAAATATCTACTAAATAATACGCAGGTGTTTTGTTAATCAATATTTATTTCATTATCAATATAAATTAACATAATAATCATAATAATATCAAATTTCATAAATCAGTAGGCGATACATCAAGCCGCTGTTATTAATAATGTCAAATTGATATAAGAATATGTTAAATGTATTCGTGTAGCAGCGAGCGCCGGCGCGGGCGGTGCGACTCCCCTGTGCGGAGCTAGTGCGAGCGACCGCCGCGGCGCCCGGCGCACACGGGTCGCTCGATATCATTAATGTGTGTTAGTATACTTACAAGCTAATGTAGAAAAAATCACATCTTGAGATTATAATAAATAGGAGGACTGTATCGAGACAGCGCTTGGAGATACGAGTTGGGCGGACACTGACATATAAACATTTATAACAAACGAACAAATCAACAACATACGCTCTTTGGATTTCTAACACACTTCGTAACGTACTATTTGTGACTACAGCGTTCAGCTACTCGGCGCTGGGCCTCCCCCGGGGCACACCACGCACGGCACCGGAACAGGGCGGACCGGCAATTTGGATATGGACAATCTGACGACTACCACTGGAGCCCTCTCAAAATAATCGCCTTCTTAGACTAGTCTAATCAATTATCCTTCGAGGCTACATAGTTAGTGGCGACCGTCCGTGGTGCTAGCGTTCCGTTGCGGGGCGACGTGGTGACCGTCAGTCCTGGTCCTTGAACCGGCGGTAGATGGACTGCACGTACGTGAACACGCACTTCCAGTCCGGCTTGCGCATCGTCACCATGTCGTCCACGTCCAGTAGGGGGTAGATGCCCGCCTTCTCACTGAAACACACCGACACACATGTTAGACAACATAATTAAATAACTCTTTACAGTCACGGGATCACTTCATGTGAAGAGACCCGGTCCTTTTTAAAGGCTTGCACGGGGACATAGGTCCAACATGTAGAGGCCATGTTGAGAACTTTAATCTAAAATGAGATGGGGTATCTACCAGGGGCCATCCACCCCTGTTCTATTAAAGAACAAACATGGACGACCGAGGTAACTATACAACTAGTGTAGGTATAACTAATAAGGGCTATTGGTATTTTCAATAATGAAAAATACCAATAATTAAAAATAACTCTTATTGTTAGGGACACAAGAATTGCGAGAGAGACAAAGTTTAATAACAAACTGAAGTTTCTTCTCGTTCAAATAACTTTTGCGTTTTATGGGTTTTTAAACTGATCACATTACACATACTTATTAAAAATCGGGTTGTTGTGAAAGTATGTCAGTTGCATAAATACTACTTACTAGTACTACTTATTAGGTACATAGAATAACATATTTCGCCTCATAATAAAATCCGCATTAAAGGGACAAGAATTGCGCTATAAAGAGTCCATAAGAGAATCAATCCACTAGGGATAAAAGTAGAATATAAATACAATTTGAATACTTACTCGGCAATTTTGAAGGCGAGCGTGAAGTTGTGTCGGCGCTTATCGGGCGACAGCGCGGAGTAGTCGAAGGCTTCGGGCAGGAAGTGGTGCAGCAGCGCGCAGAACGCCAGCCCGTCCGCCCAGCTCGTCGAGAAGTTCTCCAGCTTCACATTCTGCGTCACCACATGACACACATTAGCACACACAACAACTATGACTACACTATTCAATGCTTCTTGGGATAGCATTTCAGTAGCAGGTGTGAAAGAGACAGGCTGTATGCCGTCTAGTGCGCTCACACGCTTTCACAGTACCGACTGATTTACTCTAAGAGGTTGCAGGTGGCATACTTCCCGGTTTAGTACTATAGAAGTGTTTCGGACCATCAGATATATTTGCGGTGCACAAGAAATTGCGAAAAAATCAAACTGTACCTTTTGAGATTTGTTGTTTGTTGGTGTCAGTTTTCTTCATCACTAATAGTTAATTAATTAAACCAGTGAGTTTAGGGAGTGGCTACTCTATGCATTATCTACAGGGCAAACAGTGATCTTACATTATATTAACTAAAAGTGAAGATGTCACCCATTTTATTTACAACCCGTCTCTTTACTCAGTAGTCAGAGCTTACTACGACGAATATGTTATCAACACAAAATCATGCAAAATCCTTCAAAATTATATTCACTCGTGGTTTTATATTCTGGATTCTGGTAATGATAAAAAACCTCCATGCTTTGACAGTTATAACACATTAAAAAAAGAACGAATTAGTATCATTTTGGTCTTAAAGTCACACTAGGCACGTATTACAAAATAAAATTAACCTTTTAATTTGTTTTACCATATCATATACGTTACATGATCCATGAGACAATGATAATTATTGTAGTTTATTTAAAAACCCTGAAAATGTTCGAAACCAAAGCAATATAATTTGGCCGTAAGATGACTGATGAACATACATAAATATCAAGGTAAATAAAACAACGTATAATATATAGACAGGAGAGGAGCAGCCAGAGTGAAGCGATAAGAGAAGCGTGGAGTATGAGCTGTGGTGACGTCACCGACGTGAGGGTTAATACTAGGTGCGCGTGCGCAGCGTCCGCTAACAACATGCTACATCGCGAGAACGCGGTTATGTCCGTTATATCCGAATGCTCTTTGCATGAGGCAGATGCAAATTTTCATGACATCATTCTCCGTACCGGTTTTTTGCCACTTCTTAATAATGGGAAAACTTTGCATCTGCCTGCTCAAACCGCGTTTAGATCCACCCCAATACGCTATACTACATTTTCTATACTAATAGAAATGATTGCATATAATATTTAGAATTCTCAGCTTGAAAAGTACAGCTGCTTTAAACAAAGTGAAGTAGCCTTAGAGCACGCAGTGAGGTGTGTCGAGCGGCCGGAGGGTGGAGGGGGGGGAGGTGTGGAGTGTACCTCGTAGTCCCGGGTCTTGTCGCGACACCACTGCAGCAATCGTTCTTTAATAGTGACGGCGCTGGCTTGCAGCGCGGGGTCCGTGAACTTGAAGTAAGGCTGCGCCGGAGAGCCCGGGCTCTGCGGGGTCTTGGGCGAGCTACAACCGGGCACGCATGTTAGTCACCGAGGCTCGGCAGCGCCACCTCGCCGAGGTTAGTCGTCGACGACCAAACTATTAGTTCATGTGTCACATCGTGTGCTACGAAACGCGTGTGCTATTAATGGGGGTCGCTGGTTATTTACAAGAACGCGTGCTGATGCATGTCAACTAGAGTCCGCCATCAGCGAGCTTGGTCGGAGTGAACGATGTTCTATGTCTCAAGACAGGTAAGTACACACGTGCTATTATTGACAGAGGCCTCGTATGTACTTAGCCTCATGCTTCTCGGATAATGATAATAGTATAAGCGTCTAATATACATGTTATATGCATATCATTAACTTTTATATTTACTTGTATCTAATCCTTATTCGTATCCACAGATATGGCTGCCAAAATAAATAAAATATATTGCATTACATTACTTATTAAGCGAAAGAATCTTATACATAAAATATAGTACTTGAATGGTATGAAGTCTTATGTATTTTGTCTTAGATCGATGGTTCGGATTCGGTTTGAGATAAGATATAGAGGAGACAGATATGGAGACGGACGGCACTCACTTGGGACTGTTGGTTGAGTTTTGTTTCTCGAGCTGCCGGAACTTGGCGAACGGCGACACGGGCTTGGGCGCCGGCCTCGTCATACTCTCTATCACTGCGGACAGCACACCCACTTATAGTACCAGTTACACTCTTCTACAAGACTACTCTTACTGAGCTAACTTTTCTAACCTTTTGAAGTTTTAGTGGTGGTGGTGCTACTGCTAACAGTTTTTTCTGACGAGTTCCTCCTAACGCTCGAAGTCACAGTTACTTCCTCTTCCTCTGTAAGCAAAAACGTTAACATTAGTGTACGTCGAAGATAAAGAGGACGCAGTTCTAACACTAACTCGAACACTTGGAAAACAATCAGCAAGACAGTACAACGATGCCTATAAGCTATTAGTCAAATAACACGGTTACAGGGCGCGGCATGAAGATGGTTCGGTGGTTACGAGCACATATGTACATCGACGTGATAGCGCGGACGCAGGCCAGGGGAGGGGGCATGCGGGGCGGGCACAAGCACAGACCCACACACACACGACTCACGCGCGTCTCGCTCGCCTCCCGCTCCTAACTAGTGGAATGTTGCGACGCTACGCGAGCGCCGACACCAGGTCCTCGAACGCGTCCTCCGTGTTGCTCTCGTCCAGGAACTGCAGCTCCGACACCGTGGGCATGGTGCGGCTGCGGCCCAGCGAGTACGACTGCGCCGAGTGCGACTGCCGCAGCGAGCGCGGCCGCGCGGCGCCACCTGTCGCCCGCATCGGTTGCTGCTGCTGCCCCGAGAAATATGCTTCCACTGTGCGCTTCTTTTCTGTGACTTCCTCGCGAGCTATTCCACCTTCGTACAGCTTAGGAACAGCCAGGAGATGCATCGATTTGGCGCGAGCTACTACTCGGCGTGGCGAGGCGGGCTTAGGGCTGGCGGCTATTTGGTGCCACGAACCCGACCTGCTGAGCGGGTTGGAGCCGAAGCTTCCAGCCGACTCACTAGAATATAGAGATTCGCGGGACGCGGCGAGCGCGCCGGGGGACTGGCGAGCACTGCCCATGTCATTGGCGGGGGACGGGCGGACGTGCGGGGGTATGGGCGCGAGCAGGGGGGAGCGGCCGGTATTTACAGGAGCGGCCCGTACCTGGGACCTCGTGGTCTCGCGTTTTTTCCGGTCGAACTGTGCGATGACGTCGTTTTTGGGAAACGACAGCTTGTCGAGCGCACCACGCAGGCTGTCTGCGGCAGAACCGCGGCGCCCTTCATCGTTGCGAGTGCGCACGCCCGTCGTGATGGTGGCCGCACCGCGCACCGGCCCGCGCATCACTCGAGTCACTACACTGTCATGCTCCGTAGTGACCCCGTCGTCTGTAGTACCGTTAGTGTACGGTACGTCACCGTTCTGGTAGGCATGGGGTGACTCTGTCTGGATGACGGCACGCGGCGAGTATGGGCTAGCGGGGGCGCGGGGAGCGAGGGGGGAGGTACCATTCCTATTCCTGTCCGTGTCGTTGGTAACGACGTCTGGCAGGTAGTCTATCTTATGCGCGCGAGCTTTCTCTATGTCAGGCGTGCGCTGTAGCGGAACGAATGTGGAGATGCCGGTGGCCGGTGTGAAGTCAGTGATGGTGTAGGCGGGGGGCGCGGGGGGCTTACGTTCTGCCGGCTCACTGTGGCCGTTCATAATAGGCTCTCGCCGGTTCTTTTCACGAATCTGTTTCTCATAAAATTCTATTTGTAATTTTTGTGCGTCAACCTTTTGCATGTTGTTAAATGCATCTTGTGGCGGGAACTTCGTATCGTCCGCTTTTCGTACGAGTTCCGGAGCAGAAAGATCATTTTGACTAGGTATGGCTTTTACCGGATAATTTTGTATTTGAAGAAGAGCGTGAGTCGGTGGCGCGGTCGGTTGGAAGGCAGACGGTCTCTCTCTGTATGGTGCGGGTGTGGGTTCAGGCTTGTTGGCCTCGAATTTAGCGGCAGCTATGCCAACCACCCTCCTTGGTTTGTCGGCGTCTGCATTTGCCCAGGGCTTACTGGGCACAGGTGGACTGGGGGCGGTGGGTACTGGGTGTACCGGGAACGCGGGCGGGTGATCCACCGTCGGAGAGGTGACGTTCGTGACAGATGGTGGACTCCACATATAAGCAGGGGCCGCCGTCGGTGATGTTACCTTGGTCGGGGGCTTAAACGCGGACATGGGCGCATGTGAGAACTGATTGACAGGGATCGGTCGCGCGACGAACGGTTTAACAACTAATGGCTTAGTCGGGGACTGCGGGACCGGCGGGTGCGCTGGCGGCGGAGCAGGCGCGGGCGGCGCCAGGGGGGCGGGCGCGGGGCGGGGCGCGGCCCGCGGGGGCGGCGCTGCGGGCGCGGGGGGCGGCGCCTGCGTCTGCCGCGGGATGTGGACGCGCACCGGCTCCCTGCGCTCGTGCACCCATGGAGGCTTTACTACGTCACTATTACTGTCCGTCCCGAACTTCCTTGGTCTGGCTACAGATGGATTCACTGCGGTCTCATCGGTTGTGCGCCAAAAGCGTCGTGCTGACGATGCACTGGATGATCTGCTGTTATTGGTGTTGTCCTCTCGTTCGCGACTCTCGAAAGCATTCTTAATGTTGCCGAACCTATTGCTCCAGTTGGCCTGGCCGGTGCCCGCCGCGGGCTCGCGCTCCGCCGCTTCGTTTTTCTTCATGAACGCTACGAACTTTCGATCATTTTCTGTCTGCGGACGGAATTCCGGAACTAGGGGCGATGTGCCGTCATCGTTGTCGCTGTCCACGCGGTATCCGGCAAGGGGTCGCCCTATATCTATAGTGTTAGCTCTCTTCATCCGTAAGCGTTTGTTATTGCTACTTCCGAATCTATTTAATGGTTTAGAATCATCATGGCTAGCAGAAGGTGGAGCCGCAAAGTTATACGTAGGGGGGAGTGGCATGTACAGAGGGGCTCGTCTAAAGTCCTCTCGTTTAAATTCCTTTTGCTGAGTAGGCGAGGGCTCCACGGGTGCTCGCCGCGGTATATTCTCTTTATTTTGAGCCTGTGAGTCAAACTTATTGGCCATGGCAGCAATACTGCTCTTAGAGTCGGACGGGCGGCGCTCCATGCGAGGGAGCGCTTGATGGTATGACTGCTGCAGCGGCTGGGGCTGGTACAGCAAGTGGGGCGGGTGCACCGGCTGCGGCGGGTGGACGGGCTGAGGCGGGGGTGGTGGCTGCACGGGCTGCTCAGGCTGGAGGGGCTGTGAGAACTGGGCGCTCGCATCAGCAGAAGAGTGTCGATAAAAGTCCGGTTTGCGAGTAGTCGGAACGCGTTTTTCTACGACGACACGCGCGTCTCTGTTCAGTTTCGGTGCCTCATAGCTAACGGAGTGCGCTACGGGCAATGGTTTTTGGCGCGCCGCGACCGCGTCGTGGTAGTGTGCATTTTCGTCGATACTCTGCTTCCGTTCGGGAGTAGCGGGTTCATCTGTACTTGTTGCTATGGAAGCGGTGGAGGTGGCTCCAGAGGAAGAGTGTGGCTTAGCACCGAGAGCGAGCTGGTCGCGGTCCACCAGGCGTCGCGCCTCCTCCAGCTCCTCGTGCGTGACGCCCACGGTGTGTCGGGCGGCGCGCGAGCGGCGGCGCGGTCGGCGCCGGCAGCCGTCCAGGCGGTCGGCGGCGTCCAGCGCGTCCTCCAGGCGGTCGGCCAGCGACAGCAGCGCGCGCGCCTGCGGGTGCTCGGTGGGCGGGGCCAGCGCGGCCCGCAGGCGACCCAGCGAGCGCCGCACGTCCGCCACCACGTCGGCGGGCGCGGCACCCAGCCCGGCCAGCAGGCGCTCGCCGCCGCCGCCCAGCAGCCCCTGCAGCAGCGGGAGGAGGAGGGACTCACCGCGCGCGTCGCCCTCCGCGCCGTCCGCCTCGCCCGCCGCCGCCAGCGCCTCCGTCACCGCACTCGCGCATGCTGCAATACACGCAACTACTTACAATATGCTCGACACGGTATTAGCTACCTTATACCTGTACTGACACTGGAAATCAACATTAGAAAGTGGTCTCATTGACATCTTTAAAACAACACCAATAGAATAAAAAATATTGCAATCGTAATGCGTGATTATCGTTGATGTTAATGTTAAAGATGTTTCTTAATCATTACCTTCCTGTTCAGCCATCAGTGATCGGATGCGCGCGCGCAGTCGTCGACGTTGCTCGTAGTCGTTGCACTCGTCCAACTGAGGATCAAACATACCCCCATGTACCAAAATACGTAAATATAAGTTGTATTACAGTGAGATTGTTATTTTTAACATATCCTTACATAACAATACACACAGAACTCGGTCTGGTTGTTACCGGAGCCGAGCTGACCGCACTTCATATGAGATGAGATCGAATTACTTTGATTTTAATTTTGAATAATGACTATTACACATAAGCATTTTTTTTACTTCGCGGACAAAATGCCTCGTTTTTTCTAAAATATGTGTAAGTTCATAATGATTTAGGTGGGATCTGATAATTTTACAACTTTCGCCAATATATAATTCCGTTTAATATTAATATTACAAGTTAATACATGATACGATTGTCTCCGACAGATCGCTCACAGCGTAAACACTCACGCGCATTTGTGGCAGTCTCCCGAACATTATGACCGCTTCACAACACACAACACTGTTGTTATTCAACTAACACACAACACGTTGTTGTCAGCGTGGCGTGCGCGTGCGCCGGTCCCGTGCGCAGCGGTAACTGTACGCGACGCAGTATTTGCTCTGCGGTGACTTTGTTAGGGCTACTTTACAGTATGATTAAGTTTATTTTTTTAAGGTAATTTGGTATTCGATAAGTTACTTATTGTAACTACGGAGGAGATCTTCAACAGCCTTCGATGAAATTGTAACTACGGGAACTAATCCAATATTTTGCGTTATTTCAAAGTTTGTAGTAGAATCCATTAGATTACACTTTTTACGGCGGAATGAACTACACTGATCGATTTTCAATCATTTCACATTTCTACTATTGCAATACTGTAAAAAATACGAAAAATAAACTGCAATTCGTTGTGAACGGAGCCGAACACGAGGTTTCTGCACGAGTGGTCAAGTTGTCAATACGTGACGCTAGGTCCACGGCGCGGGGACCGGTTCGAGTCCCGCGCGGCACTCTCGCCGGAAGCCGGAAGTGACCCAATCACCAGGCTTTATTGTTTGACCTGCTGAACTGACTCACTACAGTTTGTCCCACAATGAGCTGCCGATTATGAATGCGCTTTTTTGTTTGGTTTGGCATTAGTGCGTTTGTGAAAGTTTGAGCTGTTTGCTTTTCAAAATATTTGGAATTTTAAATGCCCCACTCAGGTATCTGTTTAGTAATTTTTGAACGTTGGAAAACCTTTAGAAATAATGTTAAAACTCAAATATTTCTTAAATCTACTACATTATTACAATACCTGTTCAAATTTATGAGGTATGTGTCAATTTTCAGATGTGTTATGTCTTGTAAAACAACAACATTGTTTGTGTATTATCGTGAAAACGTGTGTGACACAATACTTACATACAAGTCATACACGTCTCTTGTCAAGTCTCATGTACCATACATGACTAACCCATGCTGCGTCAGCGAAAGCGATTAGTGTCGGCGGGATAAGTCATAAGCGGACAGCGATTTACAAAACATCATATAAAAAACTACAACAAGGTTTTAAGTTAAAAAATTTTACACCTGTGGCTAGCTAATATTGTAGTGATTTTCTTGCGTGTATTATTTGATGGTGGCTTAAAATATTTTATTTAAGAATACTGATTTTAATAAGTATTTTGTGAACGAATTGACGGGTATGTTGTTTAAATAAACCCAAAATATTTTATAATTTTAAATTTACATTAAGTCAATAGTTTTAGAGATTAATTTTAATTGCGGCTAAGGTACAGCCTTCTTACTTTCCACGCCATGACTTGTCGATGTGAACAAGGCGTAACATTAAGATATATTACACAACATGTGTGTAACGCATTCTAAACAGACTTGTCTTGACTACATTCCTCCTAGAGCTCCACTTCACTAAATAGAAGCAAAAAATAGGATCAACTGACTTTCACGTCTTATTTCGTCATGTACTTGTTAATTAACAAATTAAAGCAGCTAAATATAGATTTTAAAAACGTTTCCGAACTGCGAAATTCACAGCGAAAAAGTTATCTGATCGGTTGGTTTGAAGGCGGAAGGCAGTGGACTAGGTTTTATGGAACAACCTGAGACTGGCTGAGTTGATTGATTGGTAAAGCCAGCCATACAAAAAAAAATATTAAAAAAAGTATAAAGCAAAACCTTTGTGACTCACAATTCCGGAGACACATTACAACTAATACAAGTAACTGTAAGCGTCTCAGGTAAGTGTCGATGTTTAGGAGGCAATTAACCGGCGTGAGTCATCCGCGCATGAATGAAAGTGGAGTAAATGAGATGAGACCGGTCGACGGCTGGGAGCCGGGCCGGGCGGCCGGGGAGCCGGGCGGCCGGGGAGCCGGGCGGCCGGTGACTCACGCGCTAGGGTACAATCTTTACGAGATAGAGACAGCTCTTCTGGTTATAACTACAGGTTAATAGCAAAACCCTGATTACTAAAGCCATTTTCTTCATAATTATGACGGAACTCTAAACCTCTCTTGACTATTAGACACTGAGTAAATAGGTATTGGAATTGTAATTCTAAAATATCTAGTTAGCTTCATATTAAGTTCAGTGCATTTTTGCAAACACACACTTTTTCCTAAGCCTTTCCAATTGTACGGAGGTCATACGTAGGTAAACCATATCGATCTAAATGAACAAGCCACATGGTATGGCGCGACTCACGAGTTTCCTCAGCAGGCGCTCGTCCCAGCACTGGTCGACGTCGAACTCCTCGATGCTCCTCGTCTGCGAGCTGGTGACCTTGCCGCCGCTGCTGCTGCTCGTGCGGACTGTCTCCTAGAGACAAAGAGAAGGACAATGTTATAGAGTGGAACTACGGGTTGTGTATCATAGGAGATTGGATGTTAGAGTAGATTTAAACAATTACAACTGAACGAAAAACTATTAGGGTTGTAAAGTGAGGCAGCGTCTAATGGTTAAACAACACCAGGAGCTTGTTTAAACCATTTGACTTTAGTACAAAACTAGTAAGTTGTAAGATTGTAACGGTTGATACAAAGATAAATCGAAAGAACTCATGCGAAGATAAATAACCCTTGAAAAAGAAAAAGCATATTATGTAATAGTATTTATTTATTTTCAGTTAACAAGCCTGACCTTCAGGAGCCTAGGTCAGCCTAGTTCCGGAGGTCGGCTGTAGGCGCCTTTTCGCACGTCTGTCACTGAGTCATTAGCTATTCGCGTTGTACTGACAAATCTTGGAAGACGAAGTGCTTTTTAATTAGTTCACATACTTGCTCTATATTTACACAATATTGGACTTTGAATTTCTTAAAATATGTGAATACTAGCTTTTCGCCCGCGGCTTTGCCCGCGTCGATGTCGGTTTTCATATCGCGTTTCCAAGAGAACTCTTCAAAAGTCCGGGATAAAAGCCATCCTATGTTCTTTCTCAAAGTCAACTCTCTGTACCAAATTTCATTAAAATCGGTTCAGTGGTTTGGACGTAAAAGCGTAACAGACAGACAGACAGAGTTACTTTCGCATTTATAATATTAGTAGGGATTTGTAATAAATTGGATAAATTGCAACTATTTCGTTTTCATAAAATTCATGACAAATTGTATTTGTCAAGAAATTTTAGTTTGCTAAAATATCCTGTTACGTAAACGTTTAGAAACAATTCAACACTATAATTTCAGATGAAGACGTCGTCAAACATGCTCAATGTTACCTATAAAGAAAGATGTCTGCGGTTCATAACATAATTCACAATAAAAACAGCTGCAATCTCTGACAACTGTTGTAAATCTGAAGCTGATACATTTTATTCATTGATACGAAGACTTGTCCGTGGGAAATGCTTGCTACTAATTCTGTTCACAGCCGACGTTAAATGAAAACATTCTATCGCGACCTTGAAACGGCGATACGTTGTTAGGGCTGCCTCTGAGAGCTTTCCTGTGTTTTATTGCCGACTTGACGTCAGTAAGTTGTAGGAAACTTTATTGAGGAAACATGTGTTTATGATTGAAACAGATTTGACGTCGAATTTAAAGTACTGACCGCTATTTATAGTTTAGATGTAGTGTAGGTACGATGTTAATGTTTTGCATCAAATGATAATTCCAGTCCACTCAAGCTATTCTCTTCCGTGTCTGAAGTAGTTCCATAAATCATACTAGCTTTCATTAATATATCAATTTCAATAACAATTTAAATTCCTGAAGCAAACCACATTAAGTTGTCTGTGACAGCCCTATTGTCTCCGAAGTTGTATTTCAGTAGTAACGCTCGAATAGTTGTAGGTAGCGGCTATTTGTGTGCGCGTGCGCATCAATGTACACAAAGACGTGAGATCTCTACTGTTAGATAACGACACGAAATAGTTTGTTGTGATAGGCTTCCACTCAGTTAGCAAACTATGACAGGAATGTGTAACGACTGTAGTATTTAAAGTGCTGCTATTTTTGAACCAGACTAGTTATTGAATAATTCACTGCCGATCTGATAATCCCTAAGGTATTTTAGGAAAACTAGATATCTTTTCATCTGAATGATTTTACTAAATGTGTTTATATACATAATCACAATTAACAATAAACGCATATACCCTTAGTTATGTGTAAAATGGTTTCTTTATAACATTTAAGCATTATAGTTAACGATTCGTACATTTACTTCTCCAATTTATTAATTTGTGTACTTATGAAGGCATCGGTTACAGTAAAACAAAACATTACTTTAACAAAGAATCATGAAATCTAAATTCGCTCACGTTAATTACGTAACTAGATGTAAAAGAATCTAAACAGTGCCCAATATCTAGTTGCATAAACTATAAATAATAATGATATAATTGTGAAGCACTCGCGGTGGACGTCGCGACCGATTTATACAATAGTTTAAAAATACACCACTGCAGCCAGTTGGCATGCAACTAGTGATCTATTATAATTTATTATTATTTCAGTTTTATTTTGGTACACTTCTAAAACATGAACAAACAATGGAGGAATGAACCATTTTCTATCATTCAGCCAAAAGGTGATGCAGAGACAACAAGAAGTAGGTACATAGGTGGGGAAATATAAAAAAAGGCAATGAAAGAGAAACTAAATAGCCGAATTGAGAAACCAAACTGAAGAGTTTTGTTTGTTTGTTTATGCGCTAATCTCAGAACCTATTTGTTCCTGATTTATTATGAAGGCCATAGGTTATAGTCCATCACGCTTGGATTAATATGAGCAGAGCAGTAGTGAACTTTATTACAAAACCGGGGAAAAGATGCGAAGATATTAACTCAGAAAATAATACTAAAATGCATAGTAAAATTAAGAAACTCGTTCTCTGTTTTGAAATCGGTGAAACAAAATGCCAGTGACTTTTCTTTTCAAACGGCCGAAGCTGAATATGTTTGAAATATCTGAAAGCTTTTTTGTATACATCCGTATAAAGAGACGCATTGAGCTGCTGTATATGGCATCACCATATACGTAGCTCTCGTGGAACATGATGTCATCTGCCGTGCGTGAATACACTCCGTTTGGACATGTTTTCTATCAACTTGCCAAGAAATACGTATAAAAACCTCATTTGAAATAGACTCTCCGTTATTAACAAGTTTGAAAAAATGTTATCGATCAGTAATCGTCAAAAAGAAAGGGCCTAGATGTTTGTTCGTGAGATGTAAGACCACAATGTGCACAATCTTGTTAGTAACGATAAATTAGTCAAGACTTCAATGAAACCATTTTGACAGCTAACGCCTGTTTTAATTGTTCCTAAACATCGTTTGTAAGCCAATTAAAGTCACCCACAGAGATAATCGTGAATAAACTTTATGACATGCATCCCTTGACGTGTAGGTGCGCGGGCGCAGCTCCAACGCGGAACTGTACTTTTACGGCTGAAACTTATGACTGTCGCTATTTCAGGCAGTTGCGATGTTATCTCCGGATTTGGAGGGCTTCAGGTGTCAAGATAGAGAGTGATTGCTCAGCTGTTGTTCTTTTGACAAATATGCGTAAACAAAATAGCAAATAGCCATAATTTTTATGAGCCTTGACAAAGACATCATCTTCCTCGCATCGCATTTTTTTTAAATACTCCCTCAATAACGAATTTAATCCTCGTATCTCGGGGTCTCGCGCACAATCAAATCACTTACACAAGAAGTCGCCTATTCACCTTGGCGATCCCTGCAGTCATATAACTTCAATTGCTTTTCAGATTCTAACTGCTTCGCGACATATTCCTTCGATTGAACCGTCTCTCGGCCGTCTGTGGAGCCCCATTTACCAATTGGTCGCGGTATATTTAGTCCATGAGTCAGCAGGTCAAATGGTCCGAATGCCTGGAGTCTACATCTTGTTGCATTCCCCGGCGCCGCCTGCCTGGCCGCGCTAATTTCAGTAGGTACAATGTCTCGTGTCCTTGCACAGGAATGCAAAGAAACTAATACAGATATCTGGATATTTACAGCACAAGTTATTTCAGATGGCCGCAGGCACCCCAGGTATTTTTTAAAATTTCAACGGAGAGTTTTTAAATAATATGTGGAGTAGTTCTAGGTGAAGTAGACAAAAATGTTTTGGCAGTAATAGGTCAATGGCAATATCTGGTCTATTTAAAAGCAATCAGTAAATTACAAAAACAGTATAATACTGTTTTTTGTGCAATTCGTGAATTCACTCTTGAACTCTCCTATTACACAGTGACAAATATACAGATCGATTCATAGCATTACTCATCATCAGACCAAAACGTTAGTTTCGCAACGTGCCACCAGTATGAATATCTATCAATCATCACGACATTCACACATCTCTAATACTATCCGCGGCATCATCCCAATGATTGACATCCAACAACAAAGAGCGGGTAGGCGGCCGACGACATGGGTTATAAAGCTGCAGACATGCTATAGGACGTCCCTAAACTATGGACGAAATATTACTAACGTAGGCAACCTTTGAACAACCGGATGCCTGAATAAAATCGGGAAATTCTGATCTATGTACGCACTCAGCGTAATCGGACTATGCGACGCTTCCACAGACCTTTACGGACACTTTTCTGACGCATCCAGAAGCACTTAGGGACGTCTACACCACCATGTACATAGCTTTATAGTGCTATCGACGTGACTCACTCATCTTTCTGCCAAACACAGGCCCTTTGATGTGGCGTGTTTAGTCTATGGTGCTGTGAAGGCGCCCGAACTATTATTTAAGTACATGTGAACAGAATACAGTTTATTTTACACGCATTGATGCCCTGAATAGCTAGCTGGTTTATTGGTGCGCGGTCGCTTTGTCGAAATGCTGCCCGATAAATTACACACAATAAAGAGATGTCGGTTTATTAGAGCAGCGTTTGTCAACTGCTTATCGGGCTGATTGTATGTTTGTATTCAAACCAGTATCTTGTTACTTCGTTGAAAGCTCAGAGGACTTTTCTTTTTACTGTTATCCATATTTAGGCGTTATGAAAGCTTAGTTGTAAGTTTGTAAACATAAGTTCATGTTTGATACTGAAGCTCGTACTAGGCCTCTGAGTACGTGATGTGACCCACTTATGCACAGTTTGTGTACTTGATGATGCAACAAGGAATCACTTTGTATGTTTACTTACATTCAAAATTTTGCGGGAGTGCCCAAAGTCACAAAACTCAAAATTCTAACAAATCTATTAAGAATGATTTCGATTTTTTTCAAAGCTAACTTTCCGTATACATTTAATATATCATTCACAACATCACGATGAGAATATTCAGCGGCCGGTATCAGCGTAGTGCACACTATTGAATGAGTATACTCGAGACTCCAGAAGTCGATACCGCGCCCCAATTCCATGGCAATTGATCTACATCGAATAACAGTATAATAATAATGCTCGCGTTATATTTCAGAAGATCAGTGGGCCACATTTTTGGCAGGTCGCGCCGACGCCACGCTGCGCATTTAAAAATAAAACGTGCGCGCGCGCATCTCCACTTCCAATAGATCCGCACTTCGGGAAGTTATAGTTGAAAAGGATGTACATTGTAGATAAATTAACTCGAGTCTGTAAATGATCTGAGATCGAGTACTATTTTATTTAGTTCAAGTTTTATGATACTATTGGCAGTCAGTCTAGCATCATAAGTCAAAAATGAATTGAAACAATGAAAATTAAAGAGTTCGACAAATATGCTACAAACTGAAACATAAAAAATCAATAGATTTTATAACACCAAACAATAGAGTACCTATAGATAGAGTGATTTAAACCAGTGCTCTACTTTTCTAACCCGAATTTTTAAGGCTTCAATGAATGGAGGTAATAGTTTAAATCCTAATGAAACTAAAGATATATGAGCAAACAAATATAAAAACCTCCTTATTACCGTAAGAAAGTGCAGAAAGAGATCACTTTCATAATGATTGTGTTTACTTGTGCAGTTATTAGCGATGAAACGGTGATGGTCGGACATTTTACGAGATAAACATGTCTTGTCAATAAGCGGCGGATAACGATACTTTCTTTACAAAATCGCGTCGAATAAGGAAAACGTTAATTATTTCGTTACTTTATTACCTTATTTGATTGCTTTCTCTGGACTGCCGTAAAAATAAGTGCCGGACGATGTCACACAATTAAATTATGAATTTACTTTTATGTATTAAAACTACAGACTTTTTTTTGTACAATGCTTGATTGACACACTTAATGTAAATAAATAAATGTTTGTTAATCGAATAGTTAGGTAAGTAATTCAATATCACAGGGCAATTCAAGAAAATTATACGCATAGCCCGGTGATACTGAATAGGCCCTTAAGAACAAGCAACACAATTAAAACAGGATCATTTCCATTATAATGTTTACTGGTGTTAGTAAAGTATAACTTGTTATGCAAATGTAAGATCTTGAAAATCATGTGAACAGCCAGTAAATAAGCACATCTTTAACATATATAATTACGTCGTCTCTAATTGATAGCTAATAATTGTCTAACAACTAAATAAATTGTACAATTTACACATCCTCCACTTGAAGCCGTGCTCACACGTCTGGTCGTTTGCACACATTATGTAATGGCAAATATCATCATTATTATGTTAATTCTGTATGACAAGTTTCACGCAAGTATTCATCTCGGCAAGGACTTCGCTTAGTTTTGAATATCTAAACTAATGCTACTAGTACATATTAAACACCACTTGGTTTAATGTGAAAAGTTTAAAGAAAATCTTGAAGTGGTATTTAAGGTTCTATGAGAAGAGAGTCCAAGCTGAACAACATTACTGAAACGCTGTAGTTGTCACCACTCACTAATATTTCTACAGATATATTAAAACTACAGATCAAGAATAGGTAAAGCACCGTTGTTACGATTTTTCTTTGTCTCATTTGTGCGGAACCCTCGAGGTCCCGAGTCTGACTAGCACTTGCCCGATTCAGTTCAGTATTCGGGACTAAGGGGAAGACAGATTACAATAATTATAATGTACGATCGAATCTCTCTTCATATAATTTTATCTTGTAAATGTTTTAATATCCATGCTACCGTTACACCCTAATTGGCTTTATAGGCGTATACGAAGCTTAATTAAAATCATAAACTTTAACTATCTGAGATGAGCATCTTAATGTTTTCACCAGGAAGCCACCCACCGCTGCGTCTTAATACGCCATAATAGTCCAGTGTAAAAACTAGGTAACAGTAGCTTCTTACTTGCAAGCAAAAACTTAAAGATGATACAAAAACTAAATGACATAATATAGTGAAGAACACAGTAGGAGCACTTTTAATACGAAAAAAATATATTCTCTAATTTTCTCGTATTAAAATGCAAAGGAAAAAATGCATTCTCCATATAATTTCATGCGGTTGAAGTTATAGTAGTTTTTGTAAGAAACAGAATACTTAAATTTTATAACATCAGAGAACTTGTGCAAATATAATATTGTTGGCACCTGAATGTGGACCTTCTGTTTTAACTGTGCGGTAATGATGTAATTCAATATCACGTCGCCGGAAAATCAAATTAATTTTATTAGATAGAAAGTTTCGTCGAGTGCAGTTTTTGTTACCCTTATTATATGGCGTCGTGATTACGGACTACTTGCTGATTTCCTGATCACATTAAATATACTTTTGTTGTAAACAAAATATATATTTAAAGAAAAAGTATTTCAATTATATGTTTGGCAAAAATATGCAATTTCTTATATAGTTATAAATAAACTGTAATGACAGCAAAAAGATTGCAGCAAGGTTTCTTATGAATCCCAGCTAAAAAGACTAGAGTAATCATAAAGAACAAATACTTTAACTAGAATATGATCAGTCTCGCTTCTTCGGGCAAAAAACGCGTAAGGTATAGTAACAGCAATAATAGTCAATATGAATATTCAGTTTGAATAAGTTCTGCTACTGACCGCCTACCACCACGTCTTAATGTGAGACTATTGTAAATGTACGAGGGAGAGAGCGCTCTACGCCGAGTTGTGCTCTGTCACGCTTCCACACCATCAAGATCATTTCTTTACAACGTGTAGGTAGCTCCTGTTGTGCGGGGGAAGAGCGGAACTATGAGAATATTCATGAATGTAATTGCTTGTATTGTTGGTAATTGTTAGCAAGCGGCGCGAGTAAAGCCTCATGAATTTTCATGAGCAAGAATGTATATGGACAGCGGTAGCAAACTGTTCATGTAAAATAGTGCTCTCAAATACTAATTCCATGAAATTACATATTAAATATTAATGACGTGTTGCCTGATTTTGCAAGATGCCTAATTATCTCTCACCCACTTCGGGCACTAACATTTCAAACAGTTTACAAAGATGATTAAATCATTGTGGAGAGCTGAGCTCTCAGCTACAATTTTCTAGGCATTCTAACTGCTAGGACAATTTACCAACAAATTAAGTTGTTCTGCAATTAAATCGTTACCTCGCTATTTCACATTACAAGCAAATCAAACTACATATAAAATATACTAAGCTCCGTATATGGAAATCTGTTTTCACCGTGCGATATCAAACTCTCTGCCACAACCATTAAAGTGGTTATTAGAGTGCAGATGCAGACTTTCCTGTGATTGATCGGTGATTGGAAGACACATGGAAACGTCCTGGAAACTGCAAGAAAGTAACGCTTTCTAATTGTGGAGAAAAAAATATTGCAGTTTCATATGTAGCGGTTATTTACGAGATCAGATCACAGAACTATATGTCTCGGGAGAAAGTATTCAACGAGTGATTTTTGCAGCCAATTACTGGTGAACATTGAAGTGTAAAGAATTTACAATATTCATATCTCCAAACATATTGAAAGGAACAATAAACTCTAGTCTATGGAGAGTTCGCCCGAAATATCTCCGTCAGATTTCAGCATCCAACCACATAAAATAATGTTGTATAAACTCTTCTACAAACGTAACTTTAAATAATACGCTAATAGTTTAACAGTATAATAATATAAACAATCATAAACATTGTAAAACTAGACAAGAAGTTGGCACGAATTTTCAGGAAAAGTCGAAAGGAGTCAATGCCACGGCAGACTTGAAGCTGCCTGCTTTGTATAAATCGCTACACTTGTAAATACTAATAATTTCTCTGCTCAAACCTTGGCCCTTTTCCGCGGCACTATCGCGCTCCATATGTGGTATGGGGGAAGCAGAGCGCTAAGGTCATTAGCTTATGTTTGTACGAGAGTTGGCAACATACCAAGCGGCGCGCGCGCAGGGCCGACGGTCAAGAGTTTTTGGTTATTTTAAATGAATAGTGAATATAGACGTCTACAGCTGGACATAGCTTTCTCTTGGATATCAAAACAACATAAATTCTGGCATTGTATTGCGAAATAAAAAATATACTGAAATACAAAGGTATTTTTCGACGTTTCTCTTAAATTTAAATTTGTCACACTATATTTCACTGTGTTTTGGCAGAGCAGGCTTCACGCTAAATGCAGGTGTTAAAACAATAAGCAGAAACGTCTGAAGTGTCATTGTGCGTTACTAACAACAAGCGGACGATCAATCAAAACTGCAAAATGATGCGAAAATGCTCGACAAAAACAAACGCGGCCCTTTCCTCGTAGTGCACAATGTTGGCAGCGCGTGCGCACCCCACGTGGTGGCGTGGAGGAGCCACACACGTCATCGCCGAGTATTTCTGGCGACGGCGGTGGACAAAGGGACAGACAGTACTGACTGTATTACTGCATGAATGATACAGTGACACCTCATAATAAAACTTTTGTACTAATTCAATGACAAGCTTTTGATGATTTCTCAAAACTGTGTTTTGATGTTTTGCTTTCATGTACGCACGCGTACGTAATTCATCCCCTAGACTGTATGACGACCGTATACGGCGTTGTTTGGGGTCAGCCTGAAGTGCCACTCCTCTTGGGATCTCCACTTAAAGGATATTTATACAGACCTCGTACAGGCTTCTCAAGTGTATTAAAGAGTATCACGTGCATGTGTAACAATAGATTTTAATGTTTGAAGGTATTAATACTATTCACATTATTTTACTCAACAGCTGTTCTCTGCCCATTATGTGTATCTTAGGACAAATTGAATTTGTAATAGATACATCTCCGTTTGAATATCCAGATAGTATGATTCTAATCAAAATCCATGAGGATTTTTAACAGATTATTGAACAATTTTTCCAATTATCTAAGCGCAAGCTTTGACAGCTCCATTGAATTCTGCAAATTAATTTCATACGGCTCCTAGTTAACCTATATTTTTAAGCGGACCTTCTAAGAGCACCTTTAACTGAGAGTTGTAATTAGTTGGTGTGTGGCCTAGTTGTGTTGGCGCGGGATTGGCGCGTCATTATAATTAGCGGAGTGAACGACCCGCGCGCGACCTCCGCGCCGCGCACGCTGCACGCGGAAGCGAGGCGCGGACTTACTCTGAATGTCATACCACACGTCACTACGCATTCTAGAGGTAGGAGACCAAAGGAAACTGACGAATGGGAGCTCGTGGATGGAGAAACCGATGACTGTGCAGAGAGGCAAAGCTTAACGACCCCATTGAAAGGTCCCACAGCGATAATAAGCTTTAATTCAAAGCAGATCTTAAAAGAAGTAAATCGGAATAAGTTCTACATTTCTAAAGAGCAGTCTTAAAAGCCCTTATATCACTTTGCTCCTCTGCTGCCCGCTCTCTTCAGCCCTGTGTCCACGCCCTACAGCTTTGGCAGGTGACGAAGCATATCGATTCATTCAATTGCGATCCGCTTAATTAATAGCGCTTTGATTGCCAATTAATTAACGCAATTTGTGTTTGTCACCGAATGTTTTTGTAACAATGTTGTGTAAGTCAGGTAATCTCAAGTTGTTCGGTAATTAGTTACAATATTTGTTCTTTCTGTCAACAGAGTTGAGATATTTATTGATCCGAGTATGTCCAAAAAGTTCTTTTACAATTCATTTACTAAGACTACTCAATTTTGTAGGTATAGTGAATAATGTGTTACTTAGCTTTTTACGATTGACCAGATTTTTTACTTACAGTTTGATGTAGACTTTAGATTTCACGAGTACTTGTTTTATTTGCAAAAGGAATGGATTATAATCGATGATGATGGTTCGTGTCACTCATCTCACTTTCTGTCCACACTTCAAAAGTGCAGGTCATCGTTGCGCCAGCACCGCGGTGTGAGGAGACACATCGGAGTGAAAGGTGCGCATTATAACACGAGGCTTTTAATTCTACCTGATACGATTTGTTTACGCGTTTTCTTTATGATGTATTGCGCATGTGTTGGTCATAAATCACCCGTCTATGATGTTACATGCATTACGTACGTCTACTGGTACCTACTTAAAGAAATATAAACCACTGATGTTTTAAAGAGCTCTAAATCCATCATTGGCCAACAAAGTTTACTATGGTATCCTCATATCAAGAGTTGCAAAAGAAAGGAAAGCTTCAAGACCGCTATTAAAACACTTTAATGGTTATAATAACGTTTGTAAATTATGTATGGTACAGCTATTTTCCAGCCAACAATTAGGTCTCGCTTCACGAGCGGCTGGACTCGCGATAATCTCTCGGATAGTGACGGCGGTAATAGCAAATGTATGGAGCTGTACACAGATAAACATCAGCCATTTACTTATGATACTGGAGAGATGTAATAACACTATAATATTGTGAAAACAATATAATTTAACGTAATTGTGTGGACCACCACGCGTAAGGATTTGTTCAGACTACTTCAGACGGACGAAAAGGTGCTTTAGACACGGAATATTAGTATAATATCAGCACTTAAGTTGAACACCGAGGAAATAAACGTTTATGTAGAGACAAAATAATGGCGCACGCGAATTTGATTGTGTTAAATGTGTTACGCGAACAATAAATAAATGCCTGGAGTCCGGGAGACTGACGTGTGTAGTTCATTGAAACCCTTCGTATCTAAATCATAAAGCGGCGTGTCGGGATGGAGAATGACAAAACAATATACACGAGACAATGCTCTCGGTGTATTTCGGGCGCGATTTACGATGTGTCGCCTTTGTACGTCTTAAATAACGACTTCACTGCAAGACGTTACTTCTGTCTACCTACACTACGAGGTACCTGTCAACAGATGCTGAGCTTTATAATGAAAGGGTACTTTTTAGCAACTTTTTAACACCATTTTCTGAATGCAGCCTTGTTACCGATTACCCACAGACATAAGTTGCAAGATATCGTGCTTGTAGCCCGTAGAGGCGACAACATTTTCTTAATATTTTTTAACATGTGTTGTGGCCCACAAATTAGTTTTGAAATATAACTTTTAATGAAATGGTAATGGACTAAGATATTTAAACCTCAATAACCATGATTATTAATATCGATCTGTTACAAATATCACCGTCTGAACAAAACTTAACCTCCAACAGCCAAAGATTACGTAGTTAAATAAATAGCTAGACACAACATTTGTTTTCAGCCTGTTCGCGGCAGCACTAATAGCTGTGTTTCCTCCAGCTCGCAGTGTTACCGCTTGTTACCGCTTGTTATACCAGACAAGCTGTAATTTGAAGAGAAAACATAATAGTCAAGCTATTTGTTCAAACCGCGCTTGTTACGGAGAAATCGAGAACTATCATTATAGTTTTAATGATCTGAATTATATCATGGCAACAGATTGTTCTTACAACAACGGTTGAACGTGGTTTCATTAACTTTAAATACTTTTTAGGGGTATAGGAAATACGTACTTAACATGAAATTTAATTCTAAACTCTTTGATAATTCCATTATGGTTTCTTGACACAAACTACGTGTGTCTAAAACATGTTGTTGTAAAAACATACAATATAATTTACTGCTATCCCAAGAGTTCCGCTGAGACTTTTTCACGAGATTAATACGACTCTTTCGCTAGCATTTTTCACGCGGGAAATTCTGTCATCGTCATTATAAAATGAATAATTTTAGATTTTACGAGGCGGAGTACCCTTGAGTGTTACAACACGCTTCCACTGTAAACTGAGGTTTGTTGTGTGCCCGAGTGTGCAGTGTGTCGCAACACGACCTCCCGGTGACGAGCCACTGACAGACGCAATGTCAGCTTTGACAGGTGAGCCGAATGTGGGTAGGTCAGAGGATGACATGTAGCGTAGAATGCACATTTTAAAACGAACTTTCAGAAAGTTAAAGGGATGATCCTGAGGAATTTAATATGTCCAAGTAAATTGGTGTCTTCATTAAAATTGTCCCAATTCCCATGTTTTGATGTTTTTAGGTGACGAACTAGTAACCTAAATAAGTATAGGAAACAAGTAACCACTACGGTCGTTAGTGAGCGTCTATAAAAAGTGGTGATGTCTGAGAAATGTGAAATAAGATCTGGGTCGTTTGTAACAGATTTCGAAAACGCACCAAAAAAATGGTTAGACATAAATACAAGTACTTATATTAAAATAGGTACAAGTAAACTGAAAAGTTTAGAAATAATGATAAAGCTTTCACATATATACGTAGGTATTTCAGAAGTAAAGAAAGGAGAGACCCCAATATTTTTTCACTAATGATTATTAGTTATGACCATTTAATATGATTAATGAAAATCTTTCGCAATAATTAGCTTTGGCGAGTATTTTAAAGTTCAAAGTCCGGTCGTCGTGACGTCAACGACGGATTTTAACCGTGGCCGAAAGTAATCGCCACAGTTTACTGATATAACTGAGGTCTATTGGTTAATAGTTTATATTATTAAGTTAATTGCGATTACTTATAATATAGTTAAAAACTAGCTTAATAATATAACATAAAAATAATACACATAGTTTAATAATATAATAAAAACTATTTTGGGATTTTTTCAAGAAATCATTATTGACGTAAATTATTAATTGAAAAATCTGAACTCACCACAAATCGTAGAGTTGTTTAAGTTTGTAAATCCTGAAGATAATGTTTGTCACTAGGGTTTGTCTACACCGGCGTGTCGCGCGGTAGGTACTACTTCACATTTAATTAATTTAATTTATTTTGGTATCATAATATTATGGTATTGTCATGGCTGTCGGCTCGCGTGCCGTGCGCGGGAGCCGGGATCGGACTGCGCGCGCGCCTCGCCGTGACGTCACCGAGACAAATATAGTGCGCGCCACCCCGCAAGCTATTCTCTACGCCACGAAACCTAGCCCCGAACCCAATAAGGTCGACATTTCCTTGTGCTTTCAGAGTAGTTAGGATGTTAGGTAGTTTTCAGTGGTGAAATGTCGGGCCGGGTGTGTTATTTTTGCATAGGATTTTCATCGCTTTCCGCGCTAGAACGCGTGGCTTAAAACGGCAATAAGCCGGCGCCTGCGCATCTGCTTGTAGAGCAGAGTTTTTGTTTACTAGTACGGTAATGATCGTAGTATACTGTATGTAGAGCTAGAAATGATGAGGCAATATCTGTTGGGCATTGCAAACACTCAGGCTTGGTATGAGTTTACATATTTTTCAGCGTGAGAAAATTTGGCTTTCCTGCATCGTGCTTGGCGATCATTCAGATTTCCTTATTAGGAATTCTGTATAAATATTTTGAGAATAATTAGCAACATGATTTAGCTTCTTGTGTACTTGTACATCTTATGATTTTCAGGATTCCGTCCTCAGGGGTTAGAAACGGAACCCCATTACTAAAGCACCGCTATCTGTTAGTCTGTCTGTCCGTCTGACACTAGTAGTCGACAGTGATAACTAAAGAATTTTCCCAGACGACTTATTTCTGCTACAGATACCACAAAAATGATTGCTTTTGCGGTCACACATTTGTTAGAAGACCAAGTTATTTATCCAAATTTGAGGTGTAGTCGCAGTCCACACGTTTTTTATTCTCTTTGGACTGTTACCCGAATGCTTTAACGGCACGTGGTAAATCCCTTGTCAAATAGTAGTTTTTTTGTCACGCCAAGCTATGAGATCTCTTCTCCTTACATACTATACACTCTTATAACCACTATTACAACAAAATTGCTAGATATTTAGGCAAAGTTTGGATAACTTGTAATCCTAACCCTCTACCGCCGTCCTCATGTACGTGTGCCCCAGCGTGCCCACTCACTCCGATGCGTTATACCTACACCAGTAAGGAGGTATACGTCTAGACCATTTCACGTAATCATCACATTTAACATTGCCCCACATTCACGTTTAGCGCGTAAATGATAAACAAACATTGGTTGCGCGTGCGCAGGCCACGCGCGAGTTCGACGCATGTGCTTCTGCGCAGATGTATTTACATCACGATATTATTTGGACATCCTTTGTCACGCTGATCACCCTATATGGTGGTTTTGAGATATTTTTGGATGTATTGTTTTGAAAGGTAAATATATTTAATTTTATTTTATTTACTGCTAACAAAACAATATACATTGTAGAGCTGGAAGGATATTTTTTCAGTCAAGAAGTACACATCAAACCCCTTAAATATAATTATTAAGAACCTACAGTAAGATCAAGTTAAGTTGAATAAGGGTAAAATATAATTTTACCTTTTCTTCATAAAGCATTAAGGGCTAACAATCCCTAGGATCTACAAGCAATAGTAATGGATCGCACGCGCCGTCTATTTATACCGCGCTCTATAAATTATACAATACAATACGTGTACTACACACGGCTGCCAGTCACATACCGTTACATTGCACTGATTGTATTAAAAACCCATCATTACTTGACCGTTAATGCGCGTTTGAAATAAATAAATAAATCAATAGCTGCGCGGGCGCATGCACGCATGATTCATGCCCGTCTCGTGCCAAACACACTGCACACGATACTGCAAGTGCAATGCTATAATGTAATTACAGAATGTCCACTCCACTTTTACTTCGAAATTAACTTGCGTTTGTAACGAATATTTATTTAGCAAAATGTTTATGAATATTTTTTTGCACTTGTAGCAATAGCTATTTTCGTTGCATACTTACTATAACAATTTAAATAAATTTTCGTATTATTTAAAAGAGTTATTTTTGTATGGATTCCGGTTCTTCTCCATAAGGATCACGTTTTGAAGCTGAGACATTTATATTCACGTTTTGAAAGTTCCCAAAAAAGCCATTGATGTGGTGTGAATTATAGACATAAGACATTATAAACTTTGGGCCTTCTTATTTCTCTTTACATTGTCCCTGTTGCATATTATAATATTGTGTTCAATTAACACCTGTGTGATGCGGTACCCGGCTGCGCCTCGAGAATAGGACCACCCGGCGCTTTCCCCGGCCGCCGGTACCAGCCACCAGCTGCACACTGACCAGATGGACTGACTGACTTATCTGGCTACATTATATATTCCTAATTGTTAATGCTACATGAGGTAGTCTGAGTGTATTTGCAACCGTTTGGGGCCAAATTGTAGAATTTAATAGCATTGTGAAAGCATAAAAGAATAAAATGTTTTTAAATAGAAACTTGTTTTATCTTTTTCTAATAATATTAATAATACCCGCCACTACTATCTGTCTTTTTCCGGTCAAACGCCTCTTTTCCTAAAGAGAAGTTTTCTCCTATTACATCTACATGATTTTCGGCAGTGATGCAACAAATGCATTTCGAAAGAACTCCGTCAACAGTACTCAGAAACCCTTTGTCAGTTTGTCTCGTTACCTTCAGTTAGACCTTTTGTTACCTGCAGTGAAATCTGAGTAACACACTCGCACACACTCGTACCTACTTGGGACATTGTTTGCCATGACTCAGGACGGTTTGCTTCCGCGAAAATCTTCAATATAATGTAGGTCATCACACCGTAGTATTGGCAACTGACACGTTACAATAACATGGAGACTCGTTATATTTAGACAAAGCTTTACTTACATATTTATGAGTTGACATGTTTTAGCGAAACAACCTAATTTTAACTGAAATTGTAAATAGTGAATACTTTTGGCAAGAGAATTGCAGTAGTTTTACAATTGTTTTCACAAGTAACTTCAATGCTGCAAAGTGGTAAAGGAGTCATTACGGAAAAAAACAATTTCATCTCCTCGATTTTACTAGACAGTGAGAGGAAACCTTTAACCAGCTGCTCTATTAATGACTTTTAAGGGAATTTTCCGAATAAAATTGTTATTAAACTGCTTTTGGCAAAATTATCCCTGTATAGACATAGTGAGGCACATACCTGCTTGACGACGAGCTTGCCGGAGGGCTTCTCCTGCACGTAGCCCTGCATACCAGCCATGAGCACGGTGGCACCCAGGAACTTGTTGAGCAGCGCGCGCGCCTCCGTGTCCTCGCTGGTGTCGCCCTCCTGGATCACTGGGGACCACAGGAGACATTAGAAACATGCCGGCTATTGGCCATCCGGGTAAGTCAGGTAGGTCTGTGAGTCTAGCACGAAAGACCCATAGTCTCACGTAGCAATTGATCACGTATTATAGCTGTGATACGAATACTGTGTCAATCAAGTTCGTGGTATAGCTTCTAGCATACTTAATGTAGAAATGACGGAGTTTATTATACCTAACGGTATTTAAAATATGTATTTTTTAACTCGTTGGGTAATTATTTTATGCCACTTGCCATAACCTGAACTGGCCTATCTAGGTCTAGAAGGGGAGTCTAGTTCCTGCAATTCTGCAAGTTCAAGATCAATAATGCATAAGTGCATGTTTCAATATGCATGTAGCGTGTGAGCTCGGCCCAGTTTTTACCAGATGTTCAACATAATGATAGTCTATCATCATTCGATCCGGCCGACCATGACATGCTATTAACTTCGATATAATCAATTATACTAGATCTAATAGCCAATATTCTTAAGTGGTGACAGCGCAGAAATCTCAAAGAAAATTGGAAAGTGAAATATAATTTAAAAACTAAATTCCGTTTTATGTTGTCAGTCGTCTTACCGATGTCAGCGTTCTTCATCCTGGTGAGGATGTCCTGAACGCCGGTGACCTTGGTGCTGCTGTCGAGGAAGGACTTCTCCCCACGGGTCTGGTGGTGCGTGCCGCCGGTGTGGTGATGGGAGCGCGTGGTGGTGACGGTCCTCACGCCGCCGTCCACGCGCTCCGTCGTCACCACCGTGTCTTCCACGGAGGCCAGGCTGTGCTCGCTGTCCGTGCGGGCCAGACCTGGGGGGTTTGCAGTCAGTATGGTGGACGAGAGAGAAGGGGATATTCATAAAGGATGACTACATCATGACTTCTCCTTTACATTTATAGTCGACTGTGTAAACCCCATTTTGGAATT
This sequence comes from Trichoplusia ni, assembly GCF_003590095.1. Taxonomy (NCBI): domain Eukaryota; kingdom Metazoa; phylum Arthropoda; class Insecta; order Lepidoptera; family Noctuidae; genus Trichoplusia; species Trichoplusia ni. Next base: position 2,951,492 of record NC_039493.1, read on the forward strand.
ATAATAACCTCTATCATTATTTTGATCTACACGCTGCTACTCAATAAAGTGTTACAGGTGTGGTGTGTACTGACCGGCGTGCGCGGAGGAGTCGCTGGAGACGCTGTCCTTCATGGTGGCGGTGCGCAGGATCAGCCCCGCCTTGGGGTACGCCGCGCGCTCCGACTTCGAGCTCTCATCTGGACCATAACACAACACGATATAGAAATACTAGAGAGAGAAAGAAGAGGAAAACCAGAGAATCAGTCTGCTAAATTAGTAAAATTATTTTCCAACGCAATTTTCCTGTCGAAATAAGGAAAGTTTGAATGCTGTTCAGGTTTATGTACATTTTTGTATTTAAACCTGCTTATTCATAAAAAACCTACTTTTAAGTAGTAGCCCTGTGCGAACGTTGACCTTTACTAAATGTTAAGGACGATTGTACTGAACTCAGAGAGTAAAACTTGTACAAGGATAGAACAACGCTTTCAATTTAAATCGTCGTTTTTAACTTGTTAACAAAGTAACATTGATGCTGTAAATGTTTATTTTGTTCAGATAAACTTGTGAAATAGAAAAGAGATAATATTTTTAACAATAAGTACCTACTGACTTCAAATAAATCAGAAACGATGGAGCCAAACTTAATGATATTTATGGGATCCAATGAAAGCAATTTCACGTTAACTGAAATTAGAATCAACAAAATCGGTTGACCCAGTTCGAAGTTTTTGAGGTAATAAAAATAAAATAATATAAACAAAATATAGACGAATTGAGAACTCCTCCTTTTTGAAGTTGCAAAGCAAAAAGGTTGACTTACTTATCCAATCGAACTTGGCACAGACAGCGGTAAGTTTTACAAAAGTGCTCATTTATAATGTAGATACATATTACGGGGTAGGCCTACCAAATAAGATGTTGCAACATCAGTCATGTTTGTAAACACAGTTTCGAGATGAGATATCTCGTTGATAAGGTAACAGCGCCTGATAACGCGCATTGTTTACTGATAAGAATGGTGAAACAATTGCAAATAGAACATGAAAACAGAATGTGTCGCTTTTCCGGATGACTTGTGACTCAGAGAAAAAGTATTTGAGTAGCAAGGTGATAAGATTAAAATTCACTTCTTAGAATTTTAACTAAACAGCTTAACAGATTCTATGAGTAGAAAAGGAGAACATTTATATAAATCAGAAAAATAGAAGAAGGAACTTGCTGACCCGGAAAGCGTTGTTTCGCCATATATATTATTTGTAGAAAAAAAACCATAAAATACTAGGGCGGACAACCTTGTCACTTCAAAAATTAAAACCATTAAAAAAATTATACTAGCCGATTCTCGCAACATTACAATATTTCACAAAAATCAGTCTGGAATTTTAGAAGATTAGGTATGGTAATTAACATTGTGACATGATTTTTTTTAACTCTTGCCGTATTTTTGCCCTGAAGCTAGCCCTTTACTTTAAAATCTAAAACAAAAGTTGGTTGTGCGTAAGTTTAAAGTTAACCGTCTAAATTCACGCCGAAGAAAATGTCATCTTTAACTTTATAAACAAACTACGAACGAACCGCCGTAATAACGAACTTAATAACATAACTTACAACACATAACACTCACCTAGTCTTTGATATATACTGAGTAACAGTTTAAAGTTATAACCACAGTTAGCATCCATCACGATAACCGAACCGAAGCATACAGCCTACAGCCTGCACTGTCAAACGTCGTCGCGCTAGTCCGAGAGGCAATTGGTGACTGAAAACGTAAACGCAGCGAGTGCAATATGAAAGTATGAAAGTGGTTACGTAAGGAGCCCGCTAACGCGCTCGCGTGCGTTTACGTTACGTTCTCGTTATGTGATAACACGAACCTTTAATTAATGTCTTAAGTTTTGTGTATTGTTTGTACTTATTGTTGTTTGATTTAGTTATCAAGGAAATTAACGGGTCAAGGCTTTAAAAAGCTAGGCTTTGTTTAAATGTTGTCAGTGATGCAATTTGTTGTTCAATGCCAAATAAATAATTATATTTGTTTAAGGTTTAATGTTCTTAAAAGGATTTCATAATTTATTTTTGCGACTCGACTTTTTAATGTAAGTTTAATATTATGTATAGTACCACCTAGTTAGCGCCCATCGCTGGCTTTGACTGGTCCAGCGGGCATCGTTAGTTCTACGACAAGTCAGGTCATCTATTTGCTCATTATAGTCATTATTCGTAAGCTAAAAAGTATTCAACAAATACGCACAATAGTTTGTCGCCATTACGTAGTTAATAACTTTTCACTTTTCCTTCCATCATAAAAGAATATCGTGATACCCTGGGAATGTTGTAACCATTGTAACTCGGCCCACGCTTCGCTTCCCTTCATTAGACCGACGCAAGCTTATTCAAATCTGTGATTGCCTCATTGCCACTGTAACAGCAGTCACGCAGGAAGCCAAGTGGTACCAAGTGCTGGTGCACTAATTGTGTCTATACTACATTAGTGGCGGGCTGGTGGTATAGCAATATTAAAGATATTGTCTTCGAAAATGTTATCATTAGCAATCTTGCGCTATGATACTAAGAAAATGGCATTACTTTTGTAACTTTTAATAAACAACGAAATTAACTAATTTAGTTACGTAGTGTTATCGGTACTCACTTGCGCTCTTGATATATTTCTCGGTGAGTGACTTGACGGAGCTCTGTCTGACGGTTTTCTTGTCGTCCGTCCTCTCCACCCTCTCCTTCCTCTCCAGCGTCCTGTCTCCCTTCTTTTCTACCTTCTCCACTCGCCTGTGCATGGTCCTCTCCGTTCCGTCCCTGCGGTCTCGAGAGTCCAGGGTCTCTTCCCGTCTGCTATCGATGCGTCTGGTCTCGCCTATTGCCTCCTCTCTCCTGTCAACCCTCCTGGTCTCTCCTACTAACTCCTCTCTCCTGTCGAAGGTCTCGCAGATTTCCTCCACCTTAGCGTCGGAGACGCGGCGGTCGCTGTGAGTGAACTGGTCGATGGCAGCGCGGTCCTCTCGCTGTGGAAGTTACTCAGGTTTTAATCATGAACGGTACTGTATCTTGTGTTGTGTTTATCTTATTTAAACTTATCTGTGAAACAGGCCCGAGTGCTTAAATGCAATTATTATATCATACACATTACTTATTTTTCCAGTTACTCTTAAGATAAGAACTCCTTGAAAGAAACTTAGTAGGGCTTACATTTGTCTTTAGCAGTATTCGGCTGATAGTATTACCATAACATCGTTATTGTCCATTAACCTGCACGTTGGATATCCCACTAACGCAACATTGCTACTACAAGTTTGTTAGGCGCTCACCCCATGAACTTCTTTGAGTGTGGTTCCGGTGTCGCCGCCGAACTTCTTGGTGGTGGTGATGGCGGCGAGGCCGTGGATGCGCGAGGGAGGCTCGCCCTGGCCCTGCAGCAGCCGCTCCAGGTCCTCCGGCTCCGTGGAGTACGCCGTCACCGACACCGAGCCCTCGGGCTCGCCGCCGTTACGCGAGTGGTACTCCGAGCGGATCACTGTGCCCTTCACTGTGTAACAGTATTGATTAACATATATTATTTTTTAATTTACTCCAAAATGTAGCGAACAAGAAATAAAATATTTTAACTTTACGGGAACAAAATGAAAACAAGGAGTCCACACCGCTATTCAGTACTGCACTAGTCAGCTTGTCAGAAAAGTACATACAACTGAACTAATATTTGTTTAATGAATAATTTACATTTATGATTATGATTCACATAAAATGTTTAAAGTTACTACCTAACAAGACTTTGCCTACTTTCAGATCGACTGAAAACAGACGAAAAATAGAAAGTGTGACGTCATGTCAGTATTGTCAAACACTTGATCTGGGTCAGCGTCCCCATTGGTCTTGAGCGACCATGATAACAATGAGTTACAAAACTAAGACATGACTGAACGACGAGAGAAGTCGTGTCGGGTATTGTTTATAGTTTTCTCAATAGCTGTCACAAGTACTTATTGTATTTGTTTATTTTCTGTTAAATTAATGTAATGTATCAATCAGTGGGATAAGTTATTTCACTTAAATCTTATTGACTTCAAAAATCAGCTATGCCTTACCTTGGTAGTTGGAGGCACCGTTTCTCAGGGCCCTGATGCCGAATAGAGGCTTGCCGTCGGCATCCAGCGGGCCGGGCCCGTAGCTCGACGTGATCACATCGATGGGCTTCGTGATCACCTTCGACGGGCTGGGGGCGCGGTACTTGGGCTTCTCCTCAATCTTCTTACTGCTGAACGTTCTGGTTTCTGAACTTATCTTCTTGAGGTTCCTGTTTGTGATCCATGAAGGCTTCTCTTCTTGAGCAGGCTTCTGAGGAATCTTCTTCTCGATGTCATACACAGTTTTGATAATGGTTTCTTTTTTAGTAGACTCGTGTCTCGGATGCTTCTGCGCCGGACTAGGAGTACGCTCATAAACTCGCTCTGGGCTTTGAGCCTTTCGATCGGGGCTTTTTGCCTTTCGTTCAGGACTTAATCTCTTTTGTGGTGAAGGAGACCTCTTATTTGAGCCGTTAGTTTGAACAACGTCAATGACATCTTTTGATGTTGATCTTTCAGTATAACTCTTAGCTGTAGAATATTCCTCAACAATTTTGTGTTCTTCTACCTGTTTTATTGTCCTTTGTTTCTCTTCTGCGGCTTTCTTTGTTCTGGCTTCGGCAAATTTGATTTTGTCTGCTTCACTCAAACCAACTTTTTTCATGTATGCAGAAGCATACTCATTAAAACGGTTTTGTTTAGTTTTTGGAACCGCAGTTTTGCTTGGCGATTGAGTTCTAGTCCTCTTGTCGGGGCTAGCCTGACGAACAGGACTTTTATTTTTGTGAACTGGTTTTGAAGCAGATTTTTCAGGACTATGCGGTCTCTGGCGCTTATCATTTACCGTCTTAACTGAATCCTTGGCATGCCCGTTTAGCACAGGCTGAGCGTTATCCCTGTGACTTATGCGTTCCGGAATACTTCTTTGAGGAGTTTTAGCGTGGCGGTCAGGAGATGAAGCTTTGTGAAGTGTTGTTTGTTTTACTGCCCGATCGGGGGAACTTGTCTGAGGGCGCTCCGGCGATTGATATTTTTGGGTAATCACAGTTTGTTTCGTGGTTCTTGTATAAGTATTGGATTCCATGTTATCAGTTTCAAGTTTTTTCCTAGCTATACGTATTTGAGCTCTGATGCGTCGTCTCTGCTCGTACCCAACGACCTTTTCCAACTGAAAATTAGAATACAGTCAGTAAATGAAAATGTATACTAAGGATATATAAATGACAATAATGAGCATGCATGTTGGATGCTTACTGACCATTTGTTCCAGGAGGTCCAGGTCGAAGATGTCTTCAATGCAGGGATGTTCGACGCTGCGCCGGCGCTCGCTGCTAGAAGTCGATCTTTCGACACTAGTCCGTCTCAGTTCCACTCCAAACTTGCCACTTCCTCGTCGGCTGCTCACTTCTGTTTCCTCTACCATTTTAGTTTCTTCCTTGTTTTGACTGGTTTTAGTGGGGCGGAGATATCCGGGTACTTTATCAGCCTTATCACCATCTACTCGTTGCCTGGGTGACTCAGCTCTCTGAGTGGCTGGCTGTCTCGATACCACAGTTCTAGTGGTGGTTGTGGAAGTCTCCGTAGAGTGACGCATTGGAGATTTTGACCTTGGCACTTCAGGTGATTGGACAGCTAACCGAGAAGGACTGCTGCGTGGTTTTTCGTCCGAGTATTGTGGACGTATCAGAGTTCCACTATGAGGACGATCTTTCGTGGTGTGATGACCGGCATCCACTTCACTATCAACTTCAGTTATATTGGGAGAGCACTCTCCAACGGAGGGATGTAAAACTGTAGTCGAATCTGTTTTAGGTGATTTCTTAATAACACCGATGTCCGTTAATTTTGTAGTCTTAGAGTGCGTTGTCTCTTTAGTTTTTTGTGTCGTGGCAATGTTTTCGAAAAGAGCTTTTGCTTTCTTTACGGCTTCACTGCTACGGAGAGTAGTAATTTTGACAGATGGAGTCCTTTCTGTGGTCTTGGTGTAGGGGGTACCGTATTCTTTAACCTTCGAAAGAGATGATGAAGTCTCCTTAGTAAAAACTGGTTTGTCATCACGACGCTCTGGGGTTTTTCTGTTTTTAATCAATACGTCATCTTTAGTAGTCTCATAAACATCCTCCTCATCGTCATCAACTATTTGTCTCATAATCTTCTCATGTTGCTCTTTAATTTTCTTTTCTTTTTCCTCAACCTCTTGGGTTTCTGTTAAAAATTGTTCAGCTGTTTTAACAAACTTGTGGACTTTATCAGACACGCTTAGCAAACAATCGTCACTCTTCAATGAGTCATCAACGTTACTCAAGTCTGGACGTTCAACCTTCTGCGGCGTTGGTTTTACTTTTGGTGCCTTTACATTTTCCGCAGTCTCTACAAACAAGTGAGCCTTATCGTGAACGCTGAGTTTCGTGTAGTCATCTTGATAAACAGTATTTTTATCATACTCGTCAACAACTCTACGCGCAGGACTCTTGCTATCTCTCATATCACTTGGTCCTCTAGCAAACTTGTTGACCTTTTCAGACACTGACAGTAGACACTCGTCGGATTTTAATTTTTCATCAATGAAATCAGAATGAACTCGTCTTTCCGTGTCTTTGAACGCTGAAGTAGTGTCTTTAGGTTTAATCACAGAATCGACACCCTTTGTAAATCTAGACACTTTATCAGTAACACTGAGAAGACTTTCATCGTCTTCTGTGACAATATCGACGTCAGTTTTCCTTACAAAAAGTTCATCATCCTCACAGATTTCTACAATATCATCCACTAACGATTCAGTTTCATGAATTGTTAAGTGTGTTCGTCTTCGGAATTCATCGTCTGGTTCACTCACCTCATCAGGGTAGCGGGGAGTGCCGATATCTTCGCCGATATTGACCGGCGTTGGACAAATACGATCCGGCGAATTTTCCCTCGATGACTTAGATTGCTGGACGTCAATGATGATATCATCTTCATCGGTGGAAGTATTCAATGTCGTAGCAGACTTGGGCTTACTTGGTAATTTAGAATGAGGTTCTTTTAGAGTTGATTTACTAATTTTTGTTGTTTTAATGGATGACATATCACTTACTTGAATCTCTGGTTTTGATTTCATTCTTTGAGGTGAAGACTTTTTGGATTTTATAGTGATATCGCTAGTCGTACGTGTTACTCTGCTATCAGCATCCTTCCTTGGAAGACTGCTTTCTCGTACTCCTTTGGGTGTTGGTGCTCGCTTTGTTTCTGGCTCATATTGTCTTCCTGTTGGCGAAGGGATAGTCTTCGTGGATTTTGCTGTTGTAGATTTTGTAAAACTGTTCTGCTTCGTAACCGATGTCGTAGTATTTTTCTTTACATCGGTTACTGTTCGATCAAGTTTCGTCACGTTGAGCGTTGCTGGTGTCGGTTTGCGAGTCAAATGAGACGGAATTTGTTCTTTAGGTTTAATACCACTCGGCCGTGTAACTTGAGGAGATTGGGGTCTCTCAGTCGGTGAAACTATTTTTTTTGGGGAAATACTTCTAGTTTTTGAAGGACTGTCTGGACTTTTGTCTGCTTTAGTAGGAGTAGCAATTCCGGACGGCTTTTTTATTGGCGAAACATTTCTAGAAGGCGGTTTTGTTGGTGATTTCTGATCATTGGGTTTTTCATATTTAGGTTTAACAATATGGGAATTGTCTACTTTGGTAGTTTCCGTAATTTCTTTGAAATCTTCAGTAATACTTTCACTATTCTGTACACTAGTTGTAATGTCAATGTCTTGCAGACTAGTTGTGGTTTTGGCAGGTGATCTTTCACGACTTGGTGATCTTTCATTGCGTTCTGGAGACAGCTTCCTAAGTGATTTTTGCACTCTATCCAAAATCTCTTGTTCTCTTTCTGACATTAGAAAATCTGTGCTGATTTCAGTAACTTTTGTAGCAGTTTTCTTGATTGGAGAAGGAGATCTGAGCTTCCGACGTTGTTCTGGTTCTTGCGGGTATCCAGGTTTCACTTTTGTTGCTTCGTTGGTTAGCGGACGAGATGGGGAGACAGGTGATCTATATTCTACATTAGTAACTTCTGTGTCCTTGTTGATTGTTGTAGTAGCACTATCAAATTTAGTGGTTACTGATGCAGTTGGTCTCATATAATTAGGTTGTTTTTCTGGACTAGAGCTTCGCCTATTTGAAGTTTCTTTTGGTGTAAGGTTTTTATCTGTTTGAGATGTAACAGGAGATGTTTTAGGGCGTCCTAGAGCAGAATCAAAGTTATTTGACGGTTTAGGAGTATTTCTTGTCGGCGAGCTATCTGTTTGCCGCGAAATAGACTGGCGTTTATCAATAGTTTTGATCGTCGTTGTGCTCTGAACATCTTCCGATGTATTGACGCTTACTGAAGTATTTATTTTATGATCCGAGATTTTCCTTGTTGGAGACGTTCCTCTATCAAGCACTTGTCGGTCAGGACTGCTTCTTGGAGATGTTTCGACGTTCTTTGTTGTGCGGTTAGGGCTTCTGTCTAAGTGAGGTTTTTTCGGAGTATCAATCTGGGTGTCGCGAGAAGGTGAATTTGAAACTCGCGAAGATGAATATTTACTTTGTACAGTTTTAGTAGAAGAAATTCGGTCATCACACACTTCGATATCATGTTGAGTAGTAACAGTTCTCAAATATTCAGGAGTATCCAATGTGGTCTGTCTATTAGGAGTAGTTTTTCTCGGCTTTTCAGATTCTGGTTTCTTAGTAGATTCAGAAGGCTTAGGTGATGGTTTGCGATCCGGACTAACACTTTGTCTGGATGGGCTGGGTTTTGTTGGAGATGAAACGCGAGTAAAATCGGAATCAGACCCATCACCCGGAGTTAAAGGCTTGTTTGGACTTATCTCATTAGGACGAGGTAATGAATGCTTTTGATCTACAATCTTGGAAATATGTATGTTTGAGATATCTTCCGTTTTAGAACTTACGTCTTGTTTATAAACTTGAGATGTCGTAGTTTTCATGTAACCCGGCATTTTCTCAGCACTTGGTAGTCGTCGAGAAGGTGACTCTTCCCTAGGATACTTATTTTCAGGTTGTTCATTGGGACTAATCTCTGAAGGTTCATCTCGGGATTTTGTTGCAGGAGCCTTAAAAATAGGTTCTGGCTTGTTGGCTAGAATAGGAGGTTGGCGTGTTGGCGATTCCGAAAGCCGTGGAGTTTGATGAGATCTTGTAATCTTAGAGACTTCTTCAATATTGACCTCTTCAGTCTTTGAAGACACCGCTGAAGTAGTTTTCATGTAACCAGGTAACTTAACGGGTGGTGAAGTATTATCAGTATCTTTTCCAAGCGTAATTTTGGATGGAGATGGAGAAAGTGGCTCTCGTGAATTTGAAGGCTTGTGTTCAGGGCTTTGATCTGCCCCAATCGTTGTTGATGGAGAGTCATCTGCAGGTTTGGAAGTCTTTCGTGTTGGTGAGCGCGAAGACGAAAATTTTGTCTTAGTCGTCTCTGAAACAATTGTCTCTTGGGTATCCCTCGTGGATACAGCATCATTTTTAGTAATTACGGAACCAGAAGTTTGTTTGTAACCC